>NW_026386713.1:0-409 GCF_001194135.2 Octopus bimaculoides | reverse complement strand
ATTCAGCAATGGCGTCGGCCTTTTGGCGCCAATGTGACGTCACTACAATACCAATATGAGCCTTCAACCAATCAATCAAGCAAACTCATATCAAGATAAGTTTTTGGTATTTCAACATGTAAGGTCAAGGAGAAATGATTGTAGACAAGACAAAACAACTAATTTATCTTAGCCAAATAGTTAATGTTGTTTCTGTAGGAGGATTAAAATTTATGGGCTCTGAATCCACATTGTAATCTCAGTTTGTTTTTTATGTTTCCTCATTACCATGAGATGTCTAATTAATTATGTATGATTTATGCTTTGAAATTCTGAATGATGTTTCTCAGTATTTCCACCAATATCTGTGCAACCATCCCTCTGTCTGTCTGTCTGTCTGTCTGTCTGTCTGTCTGTGTCTCTCTCTGTC
>NW_026386712.1:0-372 GCF_001194135.2 Octopus bimaculoides | reverse complement strand
GTATATAAATATATATGTATATAAATATATATGTATATAAATATATATGTTTATAAATGTATATATATAAATATATATGTATATAAATATATATGTTTATAAATATATATATATATGTATATAAATATATATGTTTATAAATATATATATATATATATAAATATATACATATATAAATATATATGTATATAAATATATATGTTTATAAATATATATATATATATATAAATATATACATATATAAATATATATGTATATAAATATATATGTTTATAAATATATATATATAAATATATATGTATATAAATATATATGTTTATAAATATATGTATATAAATATATATGTTTATAAATATATATATATAAATATAT
>NW_026386711.1:202-306 GCF_001194135.2 Octopus bimaculoides | reverse complement strand
CATTCGTTTGTTCATTCTTTCGTTAGTTCGTTCGTTCGTTCGTAGGTACGCACGTATGTACGTTCGTTCGTTTATTCGTGCGTACGTACTTACGTACGTACTTA
>NW_026386711.1:0-192 GCF_001194135.2 Octopus bimaculoides | reverse complement strand
ACATCGTTCTTTCGTTAGATCGTTCGATCGTTCGTACGTACATTCGTTCGCTCGTTCTTTCATTCGTACATACGTAGGTACGTACGTACGTTCGTTCATTCGTCCGTTCGTTCGTAGGTACGTTTGTTCTTTAATTTTTTCGTTCGATCGTTCGTTCGTTCGTTCGTTCATTCGTACATACGTACGTACGCA
>NW_026386710.1:0-450 GCF_001194135.2 Octopus bimaculoides | reverse complement strand
CTGAACGAATGAAAACATCACAAAAATTCATGAACTGATCTTGGAGGACCATCGCCGAACAATTGATGAACCTGTTGATGTAACTGGTGTGTCCTGGAACTCCTGCCAATGAATTTTGAGTGGGAAATTGTGAATGAAACGACTTGCAGCAAAATTTGTGCCTCGCTTAGTTACGACTGAATGCGTGTTGTGAACTGAAAGAACAGTTGAAAGTTGATTCGGACCTTTTTTCGAAGGTCATCTCTGGTAACGAAAGCTGATGCTACGGAATTTGAAGATGTGGAAGACACGAAGAAAAAAGAAACGATGGAGGCGTTAAAAGGCATCACTTCTCAAGAGTTACTGAACTGTTTCGAACAGTGGAAAATGCGTTTGGACCGACGCAGATATGCACCTATACATACTTTGAAGGCGATAAAAGTGTAAACATGTAAAACTAAGTGAATAAAA
>NW_026386709.1:0-2213 GCF_001194135.2 Octopus bimaculoides | reverse complement strand
TATGACCGCGAGTCCGCTGCCCTAACCACTGGGCCATTGCGCCTCCTCTGTTTCATTCTGCTTTATTCAGAATAATAATGTTTTAATGTTGTATGGTTTCACAGATTTACTTTGGCCAAATTATTCAGACGTTATATAATGTAACATGAAAATTCCAAAGATAAATTATGCTTAATCCTTGATTGGATTTTGGATATAAAAGGATTTACAAGAACTTCTAAGGAATTTCATCTCATTAGAAATAGCAATTTTTCAAAATGTATTTCTCTTTAAGCGCACACACACACACACACACATACATGCAAACACATGCACACATGTATATGTACATATATTCATAATGTTGACAATGTTGATATATGTGTGTGGGGGGGGGGAGTGTATATACATGCTCTTTGACTCTTACTTGTTTTAGTCATTTGCCTGTGGCCATGCTGGAGCACCGCCTTTAGTCGAGCAAATCGACCACAGGACTTAGTCTTTGTAAGCCTAGGACTTATTCTGGCTCTATTGCCGAACTGCTAAGTTACCAGCATCGGTTGTCAAGCGATGTTGAGGTGACAAACACAGGCACAAACACACACATGTATGTATGTGCATATATATATATATATATATGTGACACGTAAAAGCACCCATTACACTCTCGGAGTGGTTGGCGTTAGGAAGGGCATCCAGCTGTAGAAACTCTGCCAAATCAGATTGGAGCCTGGTGTAGCCATCTGGTTTCACCAGTCCTCAGTCAAATCGTCCAACCCATGCTAGCATGGAAAGCGGACGTTAAACGACGACGACAACGACAACGGGCTTCTTTCAGTTTCCATCCACCAAATCCACTCACAAGGCTTTGGTCGGCCCGAGGCTATAGCAGAAGACACTTGCCCAAGGTGCCAAGCAGTGGGACTGAACCCAGAACCATGTGGTTGGGAAACAAGCTTTTTACTACACCACACATACAGATGTGTGTGTGCATGTGTGTGTGTGTAGATGTACAAGTGTACAAAATTGTGAACACCAATGGTGATGAACCAATAGATGAATATTTTTGTTAAGTCCTCAGACTAAAGAATGCAGAAATTTTGGCATTAAGAATCCTTTACTTGACCTCAGTCAATACCAAGAATGTAAGAATCTTGATAAGGATTCTCTTCTGGTAAAGAACAGATAAAAACGTTCCAAGGAAATATATTGAAATATTTCAAAGTGTGACAGTGATGACAGCAGAGACACGAGAAGCAAAGAGGAAATGATTGTCGAGTGGTTAGGAGTAAATGGATACACGAACAACAGGCACCGCTCTGGTAAACTCTTGATACCAAATGTGTGTGTGTGTGTGTATGTGTGTGTGTGAATGTGTGTCTGTGTGTCTGTGTGCATAGGTGAAACTTTGTGTGTGTGTGAATGTGTGTAAAAGTGTGTATGTTTATGTGTGTGTAGTGTGTGAATGTGCACGTGTGTGTGTGTGTGTATGTATGTATGTGTGTGAATGTGTGTCTGTGTGCGTGGGTGAAACTTTGTGTGTGTGTGAATGTGTGCAAAAGTGTGTATGTGTGCTTTTATGCATGCGTGTATGTATGTGTATGTGTGCTTTTATGCATATGTGTGTATGTGTGCTTTTATGCATATGTGTGTATGTGTGCTTTTATGCATATGTGTCTATGTGTGCTTTTGCATATATGTGTGTACACGTGCGCGTGTGTGTGGGCTTCAGCCAGTCTCCTCAAACACACAGGTTGTAGAATCCATCTGGCTTTCTTCTCTTTCCATTCTCTCAACTTGACATTGAAGAAGGATTTCACAGAATCCAGAGAATCCTCCATTTCCAAAACTCATGGTTCTCTTTTTTCCTGTCATTTTGTTCAAATAATATTATCTACAAATCACCATCACCATCAGCAATTGTATTATCTTTTATTTCTTACTTGGTTCTGTCACTAGACTGCGGCCATGCTGGGGCACCGCCTTGAACTTTTACTCATATGTACATATGCATCGCTCTCTCTCACTCTTCCTCCTTGACCCTCTCGTCGCTGACACGAAAAGGGATCTTTCTTTCTGCTCACTGCCTTCCTATAGAAAAGACGTATTTTTTCTGTCTCTTCTCTCGTGCACATCTATCTTAGCGTTCATAATTTTTCTACCGTCTTTGCTTAACAGCGCTCGCTGTTTGTTTTTACTGTCTTGTCCTCACTGTCCTGTTCTTGTTAACACTT
>NW_026386708.1:0-219 GCF_001194135.2 Octopus bimaculoides | reverse complement strand
TGAAATGGGAAGGAGAGGGAGAATACTGAGTGAAAGTGACATGGGAAATGAAGGAGAGGGAGAATACTGAGTGATGATAATGTCAAAGAGGAAAGAGAGGGAGAATACTGAGTGAATGTAACATAGAAGGAGAGGGAGAATACTGAATGAAGCTAACATAAGGGAGGGAGAGTACTGAGTGAAGGGAACATAGGAGGAGAATAGTGAGTGAAGGTAACA
>NW_026386707.1:0-233 GCF_001194135.2 Octopus bimaculoides | reverse complement strand
TTCATCGGTCAACATTTTCCATCATCCTCTTTCCATTCTTATGCTGAACAATGGTAAACCTGTTCTATGTGAGAAAACCTGTGGTTGTAACACGAAGCAGACAGAAGAAATGATTGAACTTGCAAAGTCAAAGAAATTATTTTTCATGGAGGTATGTCTTTTAACTCTAAAATGGTGTATGTTGGAACGTTGCTGTTCTTTGAAAAGACATCATCCCTAATAAAAAGGATCCA
>NW_026386706.1:0-420 GCF_001194135.2 Octopus bimaculoides | reverse complement strand
TATTATTATTATTATTATTATTATTATTATTATTATTATTATTGTATGAGGAATATTGAATGTCTTCATGCACTTCCTGTCTGATAAAGAAACTCACACTGCCATGTCCCTAGTGATGGACCTGATTGACGTAGGGGGATCGTTGTCAATCATGGCCCGGATCTCACCAACAAATTCAGGATTTCCTTTCCTAGCAGAACGACCAGACTGAGTTTTCCGAGTTGCCGTACATTCGTAATCACCATTAGATTCATCCAACTCTTCCTGAATCCTCTGCACTGTACTCAGAATGACATCCAAACACTCTGAAATGCTCGTATTGTAGCTTCCGGCACGAATGCCAAGCAGAACAACACATTGCTTCAAAATGTTTGGCAGAGTGAATTGCGTCATGGTGCTGTTTTTCTCACAGACGGTGCC
>NW_026386705.1:0-258 GCF_001194135.2 Octopus bimaculoides | reverse complement strand
GGGGGGGGAAGACAGAGAGGGAGGGAGAGAGAGGGGGAACCTGGTGTCACTCTGTCTTTCACTTTCACTTTATTTCTGTTTACTGCCTGTCTTGTTAATCTCTCTCTCTCTCTCTCTCTCTGTTTCTCTGTCTGTCTGTCTGACTCTGCCTGCCTATCTGTCTGTCTCTCTTTATCTCTCTGTCTGTCTGTCTCTCTCTATATATATATACTCTTCGAAACGCCTATGTTAGAATGGGGGTAGCTGATGAAGGAAAAT
>NW_026386704.1:0-319 GCF_001194135.2 Octopus bimaculoides | reverse complement strand
TATATATATATGCATTAAGATGAATAAAAGAGAATGACTATGTCATTAACTCATCAATTGTCGTTAGAATATAACAGTATAAGCACATGTTGACCTAGGCATGTAGCTATACTTTTGCATGTAATTATAGACATGTAATTAAGTAGGTATGCACATGCTTACAGCTATATTCGAAATGGCGTATGCACATGTGTTTGTACTGATATTCCTGCATCGTTTTATCTATATTTTTGTAAGCTTATAGTTGTGTCTGTGTGGCTTCTTCGTGTAAAGTTATCTGTGTGAATATCTCCATATTATATATATATATATATATATA
>NW_026386703.1:0-383 GCF_001194135.2 Octopus bimaculoides | reverse complement strand
TTTTTGTTCCATACACTTATGTAGTAAGTTAGTTTTCTTTATTTCGTTTCAAAGGATTTGGTTTGCGTGCAAAATTCTACATTCAAGAGAAATAATACTACAACTTTCTATGCAGCAAAATTCTTAGAAGTTTCGCGTATAAATATATGATACCGCTATTGTTTTCTTTTTATCTTTCTTACCAAAACAAAAGATAAAGGAAAGGAAAGTGCTTTAAAAGATTTTCTAAAAGAGAATTATTCTACGTTTGAAAGAATTCTTAGTTCAAGTGAGCTGACAAAAGCGGTATTTATGTTATTACGTGACTAAATAGTAAATACGTATATATACATATCCATATACATACATACATAAATACATGCATACATACATACATACATATA
>NW_026386702.1:0-246 GCF_001194135.2 Octopus bimaculoides | reverse complement strand
TCCCCCCTTATTTTTACTGCATTTTAAACTAAATGGTGACCAAATCAGAGCAATGATAATGAATTTCATACCATGAACTCCCAGGGAGTATCATAAGGAGGTTTAATTTCTGAAGGGCCACTTAAATGGAGCCCCACTGTTCCCCCTATTTTTACTGTGTTTACCTCATTCCTATGCTTATTGATTAAACTCTGATCAGCATCAGTGCTTAACACATTTGCAGAAATAAGTTTGGGCATTCTAAAT
>NW_026386701.1:0-267 GCF_001194135.2 Octopus bimaculoides | reverse complement strand
AAAAATTGCTCTATATTGTTGTTTCGGTAAATTTTTCAAAATTTTATTTTTTCATTTAATCTTTTATTATTTGCATTTTAAATTCTTTTACATTTTGAAATTCATGTCAGTTTCTTTCTCCACTAATCGCCATATTTATTGATTTTCCTCTGTCCTTGGAATTTTTTCCAAATTCTATCCATGTACATCTAGGAATGTTGATATTTCTTTCTGTCAGGTTTCAGTAGCATAAAAGAATGGTCAGAGACACACTCAATGCGAACCAAC
>NW_026386700.1:0-584 GCF_001194135.2 Octopus bimaculoides | reverse complement strand
ATATATATATATATATATATGTGTAAATTATGCAGAAAGCTCCCTTTAGCAATATTGTCAGTATATCGTTAGTATTTATAATCAGGGACATCATATTCCTTGCATTTCTCTATAAGAAACACGCTTAATCTTTGTTTTTAAATAGAATATGATTGGCTGAGGAGGTTTAATGATACCGGAACAATTGTAATGGTTTATGAATTAGCTGATCTTTTTAGAGTTATTTCCCTTGTTTCTAGATTTGAAACACACTAAAGAGAGAGAAGTTGGGGAGGGAGGAATTGCTTGCTAATTTTTTAGATAGTTTCAGCTGACTAAAGTTTATTAACTTTCTATAGTGCAATAGTTAAAGTGCATTGTGCTTTTCTTTCACATATACACATAGATACACGCGCGCGCGTGCATACACATGCATATATATATATATGTATGTATATACATGTATACATATATACGTATTTAGTATATATTATATACATACATACATGTATATCTATTATATATATATGTGTGTGCGTGTGTGTGTGTAGGCATATACACACACATATATACACACATATACAAATATATATGTGCATATATAT
>NW_026386699.1:0-249 GCF_001194135.2 Octopus bimaculoides | reverse complement strand
ATAGTTCAGGGTTCAGTCCCACTGCGTGACACCTTGGGCAAGTGTCTTCTGCTAAAGCCTTGTGAGTTGATTTGGTAGACGGAAACTAAAGGAAGCCCGTCGTATCTATCTATCTATCTATCTATCTATCTATCTATCTATCTATCTATCTATCTATCTGTCTGTCTGTCTGTCTGTCTGTCTGTCTTTGTATCTATCTAAATCAAAAAAATCCCACCATACATCCGTTTGGCAGCAAACCAAAAATTA
>NW_026386698.1:0-275 GCF_001194135.2 Octopus bimaculoides | reverse complement strand
TGGTATTGTTCTTGTTGCCGTTGGTCTTTTATTACTAGAGATACTCCTCCGGTGTGTATGCACGTACATATCTATTTGCTTGTGAGTGCATACGTGGATGTATTTACGTGCATGTGCGTATGTGGGTGCGGATATCTATGTGGATTTATGTATGTGTATATATGTATGTATTTGACCGTTGACTGAACACTATTCAATTTATTTTCTCCGTGTTTTTTTCTCCGTGTTTTTTTCTCCTTGTTTTCTCCGTATTCTTTCTGTTGAAGAGCGTAGCT
>NW_026386697.1:0-282 GCF_001194135.2 Octopus bimaculoides | reverse complement strand
ATATATATATATATATATATATATATACATGTATGTATATATTTGTGTGTTTCTGTGTTTGTCCCCCATCATCGCTTGACAACCGGTGTTGATGCGTTTACGTCCCCGTAAATTAGCGGTTCAGCATATCAGTCCGATGGAATAAGTACTTGGTTTGTAGGCATACAAAGAATAAGTACTGGGGTCGATTTCTTCGACAAAAGGTGGTGCTCCAGCTTGACCGCAGTCAAATGACTGAAACAAGTAAAGGAATGAATATATATACCACGGGTTTTATCGGCC
>NW_026386696.1:0-272 GCF_001194135.2 Octopus bimaculoides | reverse complement strand
ATATATATATATATATATATATATAGATATATATATATATATATATAATGCATAGATAATGCATATATAATATATATAATATAATATATATATAATATAATATATATAATATATATATATAATGCATATATAATGCATATATAATATATATATATAATGCATATATATACATATACAATGCATATATAATGCATATAATGCATATATATATAATGCATATATATATATATATATATATATATATTACATATATATAATGCATATATATATTA
>NW_026386695.1:0-454 GCF_001194135.2 Octopus bimaculoides | reverse complement strand
GATGATTAATTAATGAAGTTAGATTACAGTGTCATTAGAGTGTGAGAGAGTTGAAGCATGACAACCCATGGTGGGATTATGACATGAAGGACTCAAAACAAGAAAACAAACATTAAAGAAACAGATTTGGATAATCCAAATCCATTGGGGACTTACTTTCGAACTGCCACATGTAAAGGTGTGTCACCATCTACGTCCATTTTATTGGCATCGATGCCATTTTGTTGTAGGAGAAGTTCAATAGTGTCTGTGTGTCCATGAAGAGAGGCAAGGTGTAGAGGTGTGCAACCATGGTTGGTCACAGCCCTGACATCAGTGCCATTCTGTTGTAGGAGAAGTTGAATTGTGTCTGTGTGTCCATGAAAGGAGGCAAGATGTAGAGGTGTCCAACCATAATTATTTTGCTGAGTGACCTAAAAAAGATAAACAATAAAGACATTAAAGATGGCGTCTA
>NW_026386694.1:0-263 GCF_001194135.2 Octopus bimaculoides | reverse complement strand
ACACACACACACACACACACACACACACACACGCACACACACATATATAGGTATGTATATGTGTAAATACTTCTTTGATTAGTCTGTAATCATAGTTTTCACAAATTGTTCAACTCGTTTAATTTATTCATTCACTCCCTTTTATATTGTCCCACCCCACACAACTTTGCAAATTCTCCACTATTTCAATTGTTCATGTATTGTATGGATGAATAAAGATTGTTATTATTATTATTATTATTATTATTATTATTATTATTATT
>NW_026386693.1:0-427 GCF_001194135.2 Octopus bimaculoides | reverse complement strand
TTGAAGTAGGAAGAAATGTGTGATGTAAGAGGTGAAGATCCTTTCGGTATCCTGTATAGTACTATATCGGGTATAATTCTCCACCTGGACATAATCTCTCCGGTCCTTTGAAAACCTTCCATACCTTGCGACGATTCAGTGTGTAGTGTTAAGTTGGTGGTTAAGAACAATACAATACCATAAAAATACATACACAGATATTCATGTAAAAAAGTAAGAATAAACTTAAAATAAAAATAAAACTTAAAATAAAATAAAATAAAAAAATAAATAAAATAAAAAAAAACAAAAAAACTAAAGAATAAAGGGAGTCATATCGGTGGGGCCGGTAATCTAGGAAGTAATAAGAAAAAAACTGGATAGTCAAGTAAGCTACATCGATGGGTTGGTGAAGGGTGGTGAGGAACAATCTAAATGTAGAAGAAGA
>NW_026386692.1:0-210 GCF_001194135.2 Octopus bimaculoides | reverse complement strand
GTCTGTCTGTCTGTATGTCTGTCTGTCTGTATGTATGTCTGTCTGTCTGTCTGTCTGCCTGTCTGTCTATCTATCTTTCTTTCTGTGTGTGTCTCTGCCTGCCTGCCTGCCTGTCTGTCAGTCTGTCTGTCTATTCATCTATCAGTCTGTCTGTGTGTTTCTTTCTCTCTCTGTGTCTGTCTGTCTGTCTGTCTCTCTCTCTCTCTCTCT
>NW_026386691.1:136-280 GCF_001194135.2 Octopus bimaculoides | reverse complement strand
TCTAAATATGCAACTATATGCATGAGAATATATACATAAAGCAAAACATACATACATAATACATACGTACATACATACATACATACATACATATATACATACATACTCTGTGGTTGATGTTGAAATTCCAATGAAGGAACCTTG
>NW_026386691.1:0-126 GCF_001194135.2 Octopus bimaculoides | reverse complement strand
TACATACATACTCTGTGGTTGATGTTGAAATTCCAATGAAGGAACCTTGAATCTATGTTAGAAACCTGCTCATTCGCTATTGGCAAGAAATCTTGAAATAAAACTGATCAATGACATACATACATA
>NW_026386690.1:0-318 GCF_001194135.2 Octopus bimaculoides | reverse complement strand
CCTACATATATATATATATATATATATACATACCTACATGCATATACATATAATTTATATAATTTATATATATATACTCTTTTATTGTTACAATTATATATATATATAATGGTCAGCATAGATGCTTGATCGTTTTCTTCCGGGAGAGTCCAAAAGAGATATACGGAGATAGGCAACATTAGAGGTGCCGGAGTGCATATACTAGGCTTAAGCAGAGTGAATGAGTAAATAAATTAATGCGAAGCACGTAGATATTGAAAACAATAACCTAATCAAATGAGAAATAATACAGCATATATATATATATATATATATATA
>NW_026386689.1:0-278 GCF_001194135.2 Octopus bimaculoides | reverse complement strand
ATCATCATCATCATTACCACTTAGAAAATCATCATCAGGTTTCTGTCATCACCATCACCACCGCCACCACCATCATTACCATCATCATCATCAACCTCATCATCATCATCATCATCCTCATCATCAATATCGTCATTGTCATCATCATCAATATCATCACTGTCGTCATCATCATCATCATCGTAATTATCATCAGTAACAGTATCACATTTCAGTAACAAATAATAGTAGCTATTCATTCATTTGTTTATTTGTTTACTTTTTTATTCCCCCCCCCC
>NW_026386688.1:0-313 GCF_001194135.2 Octopus bimaculoides | reverse complement strand
TATGTGTGTATATATGTGTATATATATATGTATGTCTATGTATATATATACATACATACATATTTACATACATATTTATACATACATACATACATACATACACACACAAACATATGTATGTATGTATGTATAAATAACAGACATGGATGTGTAGTAAGAAGCTTGCTTCCCAACTACATGGTTTTGGGTTCGTTCCCATACCAATGACACATAGGCCATTTGTCTTCTACTCTATCTCTGAATTAACGAGAGCCTTGTGAGTAGATTTGGTAGGTAGAAACTGAAACTCTGACTCTGTGTGTGTGTGTGTGTG
>NW_026386687.1:0-423 GCF_001194135.2 Octopus bimaculoides | reverse complement strand
AACGTCTTTTTGATGTCCTGTACCCATATATGCATGTATGTATACATATAAATATTGGTATGTACATATATGTATGGCTATGTGCATATATTTATATATTATTTATATTATATTATATATATATATCATAATAAGCAACAGGATATCAAGGAGTGATGCAGCACGACCGTTCCAAGCGGCTCCATTTAATTGAACAATGATGCAATCATTACATCAATTTAAATGCAGGGCTACCATCAGATGCACAAATAGGTTTTATTAGTGTCTTGCCCCATTATCTAATAATTAACAGCCTCCTTTATAGACATAATTTATACCCAATTTACTACTCCTAAAATCATGACAATATTTATGACCATATCTAGCCATGAGATAGATAAGCTCAGGAAGGATCTTATAACTTTCTTCCAAAGGATAGGTTTA
>NW_026386686.1:0-410 GCF_001194135.2 Octopus bimaculoides | reverse complement strand
CACATATATATATATACGCTTGTCTGTATGTTCAAATATAGACGTACACGCACACATACACATAACTGCATATGCAGGTATGCATCTACATATGTGCCTGTGTACACACATATGTGTGTGCATACATGTTCGTGCATACAGACACACATACATACATACACACATACATACATACACACATATATACATACTTACATACATACAAGCCTGCGTGCATACGTATGAAATCGAGACTTGTCAATTTGCATTCGTTTGAATTTCACTTGTGTGTTAGTCAAATATGTATGTCTGCATTTATACGTACATGCATATAGATAGAATCATACATACATACATACATATAAGTACACACACATGCATATAAGTACATGCATATAAGTACATGCATATAAGTACATACAGACATACAC
>NW_026386685.1:0-495 GCF_001194135.2 Octopus bimaculoides | reverse complement strand
ACACACACACATATATATGAGTGTGTATTCTTGTGTATGTGTTTGTACCCCCACCACCGCCTTACAACCGATGCTGGTGTGTTTATGTCCCCGTAACTTAGCAGTTCGGCAAATAAGGCCGATAGAATAAGTACTAGGCTAACAAAGAATAAGTCATGGGTTCGATTTGTTCGACTAAAGGCGTTGCTCCAGCATGACCGCAGTCAAATGACTGAAACAAGTAAAAGGGTATATATATCTGATTGACGAAGCTTGTGAGGAATTGGTTGTTATTTCTTCAGAAAAAAAGGCAAGAGATGTATAAAAGGATAAAGAAATGAAGTTGTGAACTAAAAGACGGAGTAACTGCGGCCCGTTCGAGAAACGAACCCCTCGAGATATAGTAACGGTTGCAGGTAGTGCCTCCAGCCATGCTCCGTGTCAACACCTTTGCAATCTCATCTGCGAAGCGCGGCTAAACACACCATTTGTTCGTGGGGTGTATAACCCGCTACA
>NW_026386684.1:298-455 GCF_001194135.2 Octopus bimaculoides | reverse complement strand
TTTGCTCGCTTTACTAACTCATACCCTTCCTCTAATAGTAAATATATTTGTCGTCCAATAGCGCACTCTTCCTCTTTGTCTCTCTCTCTCTCTCTGTCTCTTTCCCTTCGCCTCCGCCTCTCACCTCATCCTATATTACTGAATGTTTCCCCTCCCT
>NW_026386684.1:0-222 GCF_001194135.2 Octopus bimaculoides | reverse complement strand
CACTCTTTCTCTCTCGCATACAAAACCTATCTATCTACTTCTCCCTCTTTGTCTCCTTTCTCTCAGCACCTCATTATATATTCATTTTAACCACCCCTCCTCCCTTTCTATATCGTTCACCTCATCCTTTCCCTCGTTTCCTTAACCTATTTATCAGTTTCTCTTTCTCTCACGCACACACTCACATACTCTCTCTCTCTCTCTCTCTCTCTCTCTCTCTCT
>NW_026386683.1:0-308 GCF_001194135.2 Octopus bimaculoides | reverse complement strand
GTTGGACTCCAGAAGTAGATGGGTTGAGGTGATCACCAAAAGACAAGTAGAAGAGTTCCCGATAGGTTTGCCAAGAAAAGTGATACGGTTGTAGGGCATTCTCGCTCACTGCACGGAGGTTGACATCCCGATCTAAAGATCTGGTCTCCTCTTCAAAATCATGAGACAAAGCCACACCCTTAGACACTCTCTTTCACTCACCAACAACGCACCGGACATATGCTGCTGGAACCATTGTCCAATGATTGCAAGGCAGCCAACGGAGAGCGTCCAGCGCTGTTTTACATCTCATGAGGTGTACCACATGA
>NW_026386682.1:0-725 GCF_001194135.2 Octopus bimaculoides | reverse complement strand
TCATCATCATCATCATCATCATCATCATCATCATCATCATGAGCATGATCATCATCGTCATCATCTTCCGTAGCAACACACCCAAACGATCATTACTTCAAACTGACACAATATTATTGCTGCTACTACTACCGCCACCATTAGCAAATGTCACCACATCCACTCTCCCGGCCACCACTAACAATAGTTTTTTTTCTTTCTTATTCTAGGGACAAAGAAATTAGTTGAGAAGTAACTAAGTTATTGAGTTATATACATAATTTATATTACACATATATTAGGATTGGTAAAACATCGCTTTGTTAAGCGGAAGAAAAACGAGAAAAGAAATAAAAGCATTAAAAAAATGCGTATATACTGTACTAAAATGTATTTGTAGTGTTAGATTCTGAAGTAAGCATGAGTGTAAGTTACGAGCATTCGTTGTTTATAGAGCTGAATTTTTCGGGCATGAAAATTATCCAACGCAACTTAAAATGGAAGAGACGTCTTTGCTCAAATCATAAAGCAATATCAAGACTTTACATTCCTTGAAAAAAATGAAACCTTTGGAATTAAATTTCCCAAATACAATTTCTTAGTAGGCACGCTGAATACCTCGCTCCTTGCAAAAGAAGAACATTTTAAGCTATTCATTGTTTCAAAACTTTGAAATTTTCCAGTAGATAAACTAAAACAAAACATATATATATATATATATAAATATATATATATAAATATATATA
>NW_026386681.1:0-340 GCF_001194135.2 Octopus bimaculoides | reverse complement strand
TGAGTGTGTTAAATTATAAGGCACAAAAAGAAAATCACTCTCCCCAGACATAACAGAATATGCTTCAACACACGGACTCACATAAAGAATCTTGCAAACAAAATCCAAAAACGAAATAGATGTGTGTAGATATATATATATATACATATATATATATATTTAATTGTCACTAAATGTGACTGAGGGTGCTGAAGCACTTAGATTGCTAGAAATAAGAGTTGTAAGTTCATCAAAACTTTTTCGAAGTCATCACTGGTAATGAAAGCTGGTACTATGGAATTTGCAGATGTGGAAGAGGTGAAAAAACCAAACAAAAACGATGCATTGCTTCAAATGGCGA
>NW_026386680.1:0-357 GCF_001194135.2 Octopus bimaculoides | reverse complement strand
AACCGTGCGATCATATACTCATAAGTACTTTGTCGTGCCTGTACTCATATATATGTTTGTGTGCATATGGGTGTGTCCATACATACGTGACTACATAGAACGCTTGTGTGTGTGTAATTACATTTCTGATAGTTTCATCTCCCATGGTAGACCAATAAATCATTTTGAAACTGGAACCAGTTAATGATTTGGTAAGCGGTATTGAACTTATGTTTGCTTCAGTTTACGACCAGTGATGTCCTCTAGGATATATATGTATATATAAAGGCTCACGCAACTATATATACACTAAGGCACAGATAGATGAATATACACATGCGCGCACACACACACACACACACACACACACACACACAC
>NW_026386679.1:0-339 GCF_001194135.2 Octopus bimaculoides | reverse complement strand
GTGTGTGTGTGTGTGCGTGCGTGTGTGTTTGTGTGTTTATGAAGTTTTTCTTTATGTTTCGATATTTTCTGCATAGAATAATGTTCATTCAAACTTATTTGCAATAATCAATAAATTGTATGTACTTGTTGAAGGCACACTTGTTTGAATATGTGAGTATATATGTTGTGTGCGTAGGTGGGGAAAGAGTTGGAATGGAGAACGAAAATAATATATATATATGTATATATATATATATATATATATATAATATATACATATATGTGTATATATATTATATACATATATGTATATATATATATATAATATATAATATATACATATATGTATATATATATA
>NW_026386678.1:0-333 GCF_001194135.2 Octopus bimaculoides | reverse complement strand
TATCCTCTGAAAGAATGCGAAGGATGGGCTGATTATACTATACTATTAATGGGTGAATAGCTTGAAAATAAGGAATTAAGTGTAACCGTTCTGTGTTTCGAGAATTGGGTGACAGAATTGGTAACTTCTATTTTTAAAAACGAGTGACGAAAATTCCTTTGTCTCTTCAACAAGACAGAAAAGATGCTATTCTATAGAATAAGCCTCCACTTACACGTGGCAGAAATTCAAAGGGGCGCCGTCTAAGATAATTATGATTTGCGATGTTTAAAACAATTGCGACGTAACTATTTGGGAATTGTTTTTATGAAATCAGGATTAAAAATCAATATA
>NW_026386677.1:316-717 GCF_001194135.2 Octopus bimaculoides | reverse complement strand
ATATATATATATATATATACATATATAAATATATAAATTCATATACATATATGTATATGTATTTATATATACATACGTATAAATATATGTATGTATATATTTCATATATATTTGTTTATATATATATATGTTTGTGTATGTGTATGTGTGTATATTATCTATATATTTATTTATATAAATATTATATATAAACCTCTATATATATATATTCATTAATGCATATATGTATGTATGTATGCATATAATGTATATATATTTATATATGTATTAAACACTAATTCTGCATCGTTTCTTATGTACTTCTCTGTTTTTCATACAATTATTTATAAATACATACATACATGCATGCACTACATACATATATACATACATACATACATACATACATACTTACATACATA
>NW_026386677.1:0-267 GCF_001194135.2 Octopus bimaculoides | reverse complement strand
ATATATTCATATATACATACATATATACATACATTATACACATATATACACATATATATATACATATGCATATATATATGCAACACCTAGTCTCTAAATATCTAGACTGATGCATAATCCCACATATGCAACGCTAAGACCTACATATATGCCATACGAGTGTTTGGTGAGTTGTATATGTGTGCTAATGTGCGTGAGTGTATGTGTATCTGTATGTATATAGCAATATGCACGTAGTTGTGTATGTTCTATATATACATTATATAT
>NW_026386676.1:0-295 GCF_001194135.2 Octopus bimaculoides | reverse complement strand
ATATGTGTGTGTTTATATATGTGTGTGTATATGTATTTATGTATGTATGGCATCCATATGTAATCAGTTATATATTTCGCCAGCAGTCTGGTGTGTTTACGCGAAGATAAAATTTGTGCTATTTATTACACAGCAACATCATTAAAGGACAAACTCTCATTCGAAAACACACGCGTACTCTCACTACTTCTTTCTTTTCTCATTACTTCTATCTATATCTCTTTTACTTTATGAACACTATATTTCACACACACAAACACAAACACACGCACACACACACACACACACACACACA
>NW_026386675.1:0-701 GCF_001194135.2 Octopus bimaculoides | reverse complement strand
TATATATATATATATTCATTCTGTCGCCAGAAAGATTTTGTTCTGTAATCTCATCGTAGTGGTGATGGAAACACTGTCAGCTCCGATCGAATAAATAAGCCTTGCCACGAATTGTTTTTCTTTCTTTACACACGCGCGCAGTAATATTAGTTTCAAATTTTGGCACGAGGCCAGCAATTTCAGGTGAAAGGATAAGTCGATTACATCGACCTAAGTGTTCAACTGGTACTTTATTTTATCGACCCCGAAAAGACAAGCACATAGGCTGCCTATCTGATTTGGATCGCCAAGAGCTGCAATTAAGTTCTGATCTTTGTAGAGCTTAAAATATCTTTTGAGGCCTCTGTTATATTTGCAAACCTTCTGAAATACATTGCATTGAAAGGTGTGCACAGACATATAGGCAGAATAGTTAGTGGAGGTTCGTTTTTCATGGGTCTACAAATGAGATTTGAGCCCAGCAGAAGGAAAGCATGGTCCGTCACAAACTGTGCACACAAAAGGGTCATTGTCATTCATCTTCTCGATCGTAACATTCTTCCTTAGATCGCTTTTGAGTCTTCCATGCGTTATCCTGGCCTCTTCAGATGCTTTCACTCCACTCCACACTTTTATTCGCCATCCAGCTCGATCTTTCATTTGTTTCAATCGTTTGACTGCGGCCATGCTGGAGCACCGCCTTTCGTCGAACAAATCGACCC
>NW_026386674.1:0-396 GCF_001194135.2 Octopus bimaculoides | reverse complement strand
TTTCCCCAAGGCACCTGATGAAGGCTGGAGGGTATATCAGCCGAAACGCTTTGTTAACAACAAACAAGGTGAGGACAAGTATCTGCCAATTGTAAATAATGTAAATAATGTACATAATTCCTCATCTCTTAAATATAGAACTGTATTATTTGTATCTGTCTGTCTGTTTGTCTGTCTGTTTGTCTGTAAGTATGCGCGAATGAATTAATGTATGCAGGTATGTATGCATGCCTCTAAATACGTATGTACATACATTTATACATGTACATACACACACACACACACACACAAACGCTCGCGCGCGGCTATGTATCTGACAAATTGTCTGTCTATCTGTCTGCCTGTTTAACTGTCTGCCTGTCTAACTGTCTGCCTGTCTAACTGTCTGCCTGTCTA
>NW_026386673.1:0-211 GCF_001194135.2 Octopus bimaculoides | reverse complement strand
ATATATATATATATATATATATATATATAATGTATGTATATGTATGTGCATATGTGTGTATGTATATATATAGGATATATACATATGTGTGTATATATATGTATGAGTGTATGTGTATATGTGCATACATATGTATATATATATGCATATATATATGAATGTGTGTGTTTATATGTATGTGTATATATATGTATAAGTGTGTGTGTGTGTG
>NW_026386672.1:0-220 GCF_001194135.2 Octopus bimaculoides | reverse complement strand
AGTAGTAGTAGTAGTAGTAGTAGTAGTAGTAGTAGTAGGCAGCAGCAGCAACAACACTATGGATGACATATTTTATCTTCGGTTTCTTGTCATACTTCGGTACTTTTCTTTTTCTCTTCTTTCTCTTCTTTCTCTTCTTTTTCTTTTCCTTTCTTTCTTCTATCATTTTTTTCTATATACACACAAACATATACATACACACACACAAACACACATAAAT
>NW_026386671.1:0-327 GCF_001194135.2 Octopus bimaculoides | reverse complement strand
ACTGCGGCCATGCTGGAGCACCGCCTTTAGTCGAACAAGTCGACCCCAGGACTTGTTCTTTTTAAGCCTAGTACTTACTCTATCAGTCTCCTTTGCCTAACCGCCAATTGACGGTGGTACCAACACACCAACATCGGTTGTCAAGCGCTGGAAGGGAGACAAACACAGACTCACACACATACATAAATATCACACACAAACACACGCTCGCGCACGCACACACACATATATATATATAAGCAAAACATTCAAACACTAAGATATGAAATAAGATGTCACTACTGTTAATAATAATAATAATAATAATAATAATAATAATAATAATAA
>NW_026386670.1:0-225 GCF_001194135.2 Octopus bimaculoides | reverse complement strand
ATAGATAGATAGATAGATAGATAGATAGATAGATTGACAGAATGGGAGCTAGAGAGGCAAAGAGGCAAATAGAATGAAGCAGATAGATATGTAGGTTGGTATGTAGGTAGGCAGATATAGATTGGTATGTAGGTATATAGAATGGTAAAATAATGTAGGTAGAGAAATAAATAGATAGATTGGTATGTGAATGATAAATAAATAGACAGATAGATAGATAGATAG
>NW_026386669.1:0-414 GCF_001194135.2 Octopus bimaculoides | reverse complement strand
GCATGGGAATAAAAACCTCATAAGTAATAATTATTATTAAAATTATAATTAAGGGTATCTAGAGATAGCAGTCAAAACTTGTGGTTTTAGAGTCAAGTTTTGACTGCTATCTCTAGCTTGGTGGTATATTTTAGATACCCTTAATTATAATTATATATATATATATTATAACAAAATTTTATATAGTGTTACCCAAGGTCTCGCACCCACAAAGCCAAGCCTTGTGGACAGCTCGTCAGACATTACATGAATACAAAACTTTAAAATATCTACGTCGCAGACGTGAGAAACGTGTGAGTGCAAAATCTTGGGTTACTCTATATAAAATTTTGTTGTAATAATTACTGCTTTACTTTTTGAGTGTGCTTCTTTCTGATATGTATTTTTTTATTAACTATATGTGTGTGTATGTGC
>NW_026386668.1:0-351 GCF_001194135.2 Octopus bimaculoides | reverse complement strand
GTGTGGTGGTGGTGGTGGTGGTGGTGGTGGTAGTGTTGGTGATGATGTTTAACCCTAGTCCACTGCTGATTTAAGAAAACAGGCCTGTCATTACCAGAGCAATTCCAAGCATGACCATCCAACCTTTTTTTTCCACATATTATTGTCTTCTTCCTTCTATATTTAAGATGTTACAGTGTGTGACATGACAGAAACTTAGCTGCTATATCTAGTTGGTCAAGTGACTGATTAGATAGGTTCTCCACCCCTCGCCCCCGTGAGATCAGACTAAGGCAGTGGTGTGATGATGAGGGTGATGATAATGATGATGATAATGACAACGCTGCTATTGATGAGAAGGAACAAGAGGAG
>NW_026386667.1:0-683 GCF_001194135.2 Octopus bimaculoides | reverse complement strand
ATCTATCTATCTATCTATCTATCTATCTATCTATCTATCTATCGGTATTTCTCTTTCTATCTCTCATAGATATTTCATATATATGTGTGTGTTTGTTTGTGCATGTGTGTTTTCGCTTGTGTATACATACACTGTATGTATGTTTGTGTGTTCATGTGTAACTTAACGTTTTGAGTGATAAATTTTTATTATTTTTAAGTCATCTAATTTTCTTTGTGTGCCGTTAATAGATACCACTATATACCTGTTTACTTCCTCTTGCTAACAGTGACACGTTCGGTTAATTTAGATTTGTTTTTCATACGATATTCATCGATTTATTGTTACAAATATTTCTTAAAATATCCATGTAAACCAAAACAAAAATTCAGATTTCAAAAATTCGCTTACTGAAGGGAGCATTTACAGAAATAATATCAGTAAGCGCCTAGCATACACAACGTAAGCTATTTTTCGTAGAAGTTCAAGGTGATTGTATTTGTTGATTGCTATTTGCTGATTACGTATCATATATTCTTATAAACACTTGACTCCCGGACACACGTACGTGCACGGAGTAGGATATACATCTTACTACTGCTGTCAAAATTTCCTTCATAAAATATATATGATATTCTGATTAACACTGTCATGTGATTCTTCAATTAATGTTGATACATTTATATATATATATATATATATAT
>NW_026386666.1:0-306 GCF_001194135.2 Octopus bimaculoides | reverse complement strand
ACTTTCACTATTAGAACGACCTCTCCTCGTAGTTTTCTGATCTCCCGCTACCTCCATCTGTATCACTCGAGTTTCCTCCTATCCACGCCCATATTGTGTTTTCATCCACCCAAAACTTGTTCTGACTAATGCAACAATTCTCAGAATTTCCAAATTCTGACATACCTTCAATGCCCATGTTTTTCCATGTAGATGTTGAATTGCAGCTTTCCAAGAATGTCAACTGCATTTCTGGATGGTCTGTGAAGCACATGGACTCTGCCATTGCTGCAGGACTATGTATCAAGTCTTTGACCTCGACTGAAA
>NW_026386665.1:0-258 GCF_001194135.2 Octopus bimaculoides | reverse complement strand
ATAGTTCTCCTGAATTAACATACTATTAAGGAAAAGAATAACTTTTATTTTATTTATTTATTGATTTATTTATTTATTTTCTGAAGACAAGAGGTCAGCTATGAACATGTGACTCTGCATTAGACGTATTGTTTTTCTTACCTATTCCTACTTGCCTATGGTGGCAGCTGATGAAGGAAATGTTCTCTATGTGACCTGTGTGTTTTACGTACTCTGTTTATCATTTTGTCTACGTTTTGTTTGCAACGTCCTGTACCC
>NW_026386664.1:182-347 GCF_001194135.2 Octopus bimaculoides | reverse complement strand
CGACCAGGTAAAACATTGAAGGAATAGCACAAGAATGGGGGCAGGAAATGGAGATAAACATCAGTATAAGGAAGAGGGATAAAGAAGAAATAGGAAGAGAGGTGAAGATTTAGAAGAGAAAGGAGTAGAAAAATTAGAGGAAGGGAAGAATCCCCCCCCCCCCCC
>NW_026386664.1:0-172 GCF_001194135.2 Octopus bimaculoides | reverse complement strand
AAAAAAAAAAAAAAGAAAAGAAAAAAGGGACAGTATGGCTGAAATTAACAAAAGGACAGCAAAAGGCATTAGTGTTTGTAATTGGTTCATCACACATGAACAAATTTGCATTGTTTTCAAGTCAAATACTATCCAGATATTTGTATTGACATAATATTAATAATAATAATAA
>NW_026386662.1:283-685 GCF_001194135.2 Octopus bimaculoides | reverse complement strand
ATACATATAAAATACACACACTAGCAAGTGCGCACATAGACAGTGACAAGTATATAATGTAACAGAGATAAGAGTTGGTATAAGTATGTACCATAGCAAGGTCAGAGCGAATGATAGAATGATAAACGAGAATGATAAAATGGCAATAATATGTTATGATGTTAGTAGTGATGGTGATGAGTGAGAACATGGCGATTTACGCAGGCAACTTTAGGGCAAATGGTCAATATGTTATTGCCAAAGACCAACAGGAAAAGAAATATCTCCTTATCGATGTATCAATTGCCATGGACGACAATAAATGTCTGAATGAAATAGGGGAATCCTTTTGCGTATGTTTGTGTGTATGTCTGATAGAGAGAGAGAGAGAGAGAGAGAGAGAGAGAGAGAGAGAGAGAGAGA
>NW_026386662.1:0-273 GCF_001194135.2 Octopus bimaculoides | reverse complement strand
GTGTGTGTGTGTGTGTGTGTGTGTGTGTGTGTGTGTGTGTGTGTGTGTGTGTGTGTGTTTGCGCGCGCACGCATGTGTGATTATACTAGATATCTAGTATGAAGGACTTGAAATGAATGTACCTGTCATAAGAATGATAAAGTGAAATGCTAATATATAGATACTCAGAAACATATACGTGCATACACAGAGAAACACACACTCACGTATATTCGTATGTATATATCTGAATGTGTGTGTGTGTGTGTGTGTGTGTGTGTGTGTGTGTGTGTG
>NW_026386661.1:4132-4462 GCF_001194135.2 Octopus bimaculoides | reverse complement strand
CACACACACACACACACACACATAATATTCGTGTATGTACACACACACATAGCTATTTGTATACTTTATCTAGTCAAGCTAGTATATATGTCTATCTACGTGACATCGTTAACACGTCGGACAAAATGTTTATCTGCATTTGTTCCGGCTCTCTACGTTCTGAATTCAAATCCTGCTGAGGTCAACTTTACCTCTCATCCATTCGAAGGCGATAAAACAAAGTACCAGCCAGTCAATTACTGGGGTCAATGTGATTGACTTGTCATCCCCTTTCTCCTAAAACTTCCCTCTTCGTGTCAACAGAGAACAGAATCTTAGTCTTGTCAGTAT
>NW_026386661.1:3832-4122 GCF_001194135.2 Octopus bimaculoides | reverse complement strand
ACTTCCCTCTTCGTGTCAACAGAGAACAGAATCTTAGTCTTGTCAGTATCGAATTATGATATTATATATAGTATACGGTATATAGGCATGATATAATATAGAAGAGGGCCTGATTCAAACTTTGTGTCTGCAGTATAATCGGATATCCTTGCTGCTCCGAAGTAATATCACAACTGTTGCTGTTGCTTGGAAGCAGATGATAACTTTTATTATCCATTTAACTTAATTTGTGTGAGAGGTGAACGTCCTCAAATCATTATAGCCACATTATGAACCGGATAAAAAAAAAA
>NW_026386661.1:3705-3808 GCF_001194135.2 Octopus bimaculoides | reverse complement strand
TGGTTTAAAACAGTCGTTCTCTTAGATTAAAGTGCAAACTTCAGCATACTGATTGGTAGAGATATACGCAAAGGATTCGTGACCACTGGAAAAAAATGAAGCA
>NW_026386661.1:3465-3692 GCF_001194135.2 Octopus bimaculoides | reverse complement strand
AGATAAGCAAGATTAGTGCGCAAGAAGATGAATGTAAATATGAGCCAAGAGAACACATTGCAAATAAGCATAGGCTCGGGTATAGGGGGTGCAGTGGTGCTGAACCTTCCCTAAAATTTTATAGGACCAATGAAAACGCTTTTAACATCTTGGGTTGAATCTGGGTTTGCAGCCCCTATGCAAATTTCGTTTTCTCATTTACGCATAGTAGCGGACTTAGATGTAGG
>NW_026386661.1:0-357 GCF_001194135.2 Octopus bimaculoides | reverse complement strand
AAGGCTTCACACAAACACACAATTTCAGATTTATATATTAAGATATACATCCACACACATTTTTTATTAAATAGTATATGTTGTAGTAATATGTATCTATGTATGTAGTCATCATCAAAATCATTCATTTATATGCTTAAACATACACACTTCCACACATATGTATTAACTCGTGTATATTGTTAAAATACACTAACACGCTCACACATAGGCTGGGTGTTTTCGTGGGTGATTGACTGGTGGTGGGCAAAAGACAAAAAAACAAAAAAAAACAGGAAGACAGTTCCTGGTAATGACAACCATAATATTGTCTTGGTGTTGACACGAAACTGTCAGGAAACACTTATGCATTTTTTT
>NW_026386660.1:1469-4034 GCF_001194135.2 Octopus bimaculoides | reverse complement strand
ATTAGTTAAAATACCTTTTATGTTCGTATTTTGGCCTCTTTGCCGTGTACATCACATTACCCAGACGTCCAGTTATATTACCTTGTTCAAAGTCCTGTTATCTGTTTTTATACATTTTAAAATTCACTTCGTCACCTGTGTTAAAAATGTCGTTCTACTTCCCGAATTTTGTATTTTTCGTTTCCTACTCGGCAACAATTTGTTAAACACAGAACGAATCTTTCTGGAATACATCAAATCTGCAGGTGACCTACCCGACTCTGTATTTGGATTCGGTGTAAGTCTGTACACCTGCAAGAACTTTGTCTTATTTCTATTTTCAAAAGCTTCTCGTTTGGTCTGTTAGTTCCTTTTCAACTTGATTTAACGCCGCAAAAGGCACACCCCTTTTCGGTTTGAACACCGACACGCATTTTCTTTCCACTCAAACTTTACTTTGATTTTTTATACGTTCCGAGCTCCTTCGAGAACACATCAGGGTACATCTTCTCTAACTTTAACTCAATTTTTCCGACGCATTATCTGACACGGACTGTGACACATTCACCTTATTACATAATGTAATCAATGGTACTTCCTACAGGTTCAGTTCTTCCATTAAATCTAAATCGAACCGATTCATTGTATTCTTAGATACCATTATTTTACTTTTCTGTGTCATTTCTTTCAGTTTTATTTCTGGCAAAATTTCGCCCAAGAATTGAACTCGTTCCCCTGAACCGGTATCTAATTGCATTTTGGTCTGAAAAACATTTATCTTTACCGACACAAATTTCGGTTTTCTATGGTATAATTTATTGCTTCTTCTGTGGAGACGAATGTGACTTCCACTGTACCGAATATCTTTCCACAAGTGTAAAAAGTCACCTTGTCCCTAATACACTCCAGACACCCTTCGACGTCCTTCTCCTTCGCCATCTCTATTTTTCTCTCCTTCCCGCTGAGTGTCCTACAAATAACCGTTTTCCCCTCCACTTCTGCTAAAAAATCTTCAGGAGGGGTCAGCATTACCCTGCCTTCCTCCCCTTAGGCAAACTTCGCAGCCCATCAATAGGTATGGCTACTTTTCGCAATTCGAACTCCGCTTCGCTCGCTCCATTCACCCCACTAGTCACTGCTGCGCAGCTACCACCCACATCCATGCCTGCACCCGGAAACTCCGCCTCCATCCCTCGTGCGAGAGGAGAAACAACAAAATTACAAGCTTGCTCGACAAGCCATGCGTCCAAAACGTCAAAAACTCAACAAAGCAACATTCTTTACAAACAGCAGCTCAAAAATTCAACAATCCAAAACCAACACCAACCTGGACCGAAGCCGCAACTCCAACAAATCACACGTAAACGAAAAAGGTCGCCGATTCTCTCCCCACACTCTCTGCACATTTCCATTTATATTGTAGCACAGTCTATAAGGAGCCAACCCAATAGGGGTGTTCTACTTCCACACAACTGTTTCATTGAATTTTCATGCACATTACCGTTCAGCAATGAAAGTGACGTAGCATTGAATATCATTGCGATGATTATAAGAAACAAACTACCATATATTACTCGATTTAATTATGAAAATATTTAGCCACATTTATTATGATAGTGAATAAATTCTTTAAATACCTTACATAATTATGTTCATATTTCAAGATAGTGTTGTCTGAATATTCAATTTATTTACTTTGTTCACCTTTCACCTTTGTAGAAAATATTTTTGTAAAAGTTATGTTTCTTTCTGTAAATTATTATTCCCTGTTGATGAGGAACAGGAAAACACATATTTATTGTTTATTTATTTGAAACTCTCCTAAGAAAATATTTAATAAACGGCTTTCTTTTCTCCAAAATCGAATGCTTCAAACTAATTGCATTCGATTTCCTCTATACAGGAGGGAAAATGAATTTATGTTTTCTCACTTGGTTTCACTTATCAAATATATTTCTTTGCTCTTTTCAGTCACAATATGACCTTCTACGCTGACTTCGCTCATTTTTGTCAGTTTTTATTTCCATAACATCGTCGATCATGCAACAATTTCATTTCTACAATGATTTTGTATGTCATCTTCAAATAGTACAGTAAGGTATGAGTAAATTTTTATAAATATTCGTGAAGTCCCTTATTTTTCTTTACACTTAATGCGAAACAGAAGAAAGATCAGCACATGTGACATTTATTGGTCCTATCAGTCTAATAACATTAATTTAATTTATTCATATTTTTAGTGGTGTTGTCTAATACGTATAACAAGTTATGAGGGTTGCAGCGGTGAGGGTTTTGATAGCGGTGTGATAATTTTCTGTTCCAGTTAGTGTAAGAGACGAAAAGAAAAAAAAACACAAAATCTGTGACCCTGTGGCCATATTATGCCAGTGTATTGACTTTAGTGTGAATGCAGTTCTTGATGTTCATCTGCTTAGCAGAAGCATTCTCCAAAACATGTGAGCTTACTGCACGTGTTATCACAGAAATCATAGACGCACCGTACCCAACATGTAGGCAAAAACAAAGATATGGTAACCACATATGCACACACACACACACACACACACATATACACACACACACACA
>NW_026386660.1:0-1459 GCF_001194135.2 Octopus bimaculoides | reverse complement strand
AGACGCACCGTACCCAACATGTAGGCAAAAACAAAGATATGGTAACCACATATGCACACACACACACACACACACACATATACACACACACACACACACACAGCGTTACACATACATAAATACATGAGTGTGTGTGTGTGTGTGTGTGTGTGTTTGTGTGTGTGTGTATGTGTGTGTATATGTGTGTGTGTGTATGTATGTGTGTAGTCTGATTTTGAAGATTTTCTTTCTATATTATAATTAGTTTTATATTGAAAGAGCTTTTTACAACACCGTACAAATAAGCGATGTGTTAATATAATTGTATATTAATTGTATCGATATAAATATTTCCTATCTTAGATATCTTAGAAATCAATATCAGTATTTTTTTTTTAAATTTCGATTTTTAGTATTAACTCGTTTGACTGTATAACGTATTCATTTTATTTTAAGAAGTGCTTTATTTGACATCTGCCAAATTATAATTCCTTTACAAATATAATCCTAGGCACCTCATAAAATAATGTTCTTATCTGCAGAATGATCAATTGGTTTTTATTTACTCAAAAACAGACATTTTAAAGAGAAAACTTCTCTTTGTTATCGATCATATTTTATATTTTATCACGGCAACATCTCCAAAACAGTATCTAAGCTTGTAACATCATGAATTCCTCACTGACAATGAACCTCAGAGAAAGAGCTGAATGTACGTCATGAATAATAAATAATTTTGTGAAATTATCCGAGTATTTTTCTTTTAAAGTTTTGTTATTATTGTTTTGCCCAGGCCAGTTCTGATTGAGCAAAACGGGATAATCTTGGTTTTATTATTTTTTTCCAGTAAATTTTGTTTGGTTGCTATCTCTAGCAAGTCGAACGCCTAACATCTTTTTCATTATGTCTGAACACGTAAGCGTATTATACTACAAGTGGGAGTCATATATGGGAACATGATGTTGGCAGTTAATCCCTAAAAATCTGTTTATATTGTTTGGGTGCCAGTGAAAACAGTCTATATGTAAAGGTTTAACTTAAAAATATACTGTAGTGGTTTGCTATTGCTATCTCCAGGAATGCAGAAACTCTTGATCTCAACATTATAAGATAACGTAACACGCATCACTTCCTCAATGCTGTAATCATCGACAACAATGGTGTATAACATCTTACTTAATTTTCACTATTCACATGTTCGACGATATTCTTAATGTGTAAAATATGTCTACAGACCAACATTTCGTGCGTATTATAGGATACAAGATACATACTTCTTTGTTAGCTGCCCCATATACTATCGACTGGAGCACAAGTGCTTTGACGTTTGACAGCGATGATACTGATGTATGAGGTTTAGGCAGTAATATAAACTGTACATGCGTGCCTGCGTATGTTCAAGCGCGAGTGTCTGTGTCTCTTGATAGGTGAGTATGTATACATGTGAGATACACACACGCACACTTACATACACACAAAG
>NW_026386659.1:4222-4961 GCF_001194135.2 Octopus bimaculoides | reverse complement strand
TTTCAGTTTCCGTCTACCAAATCCACTCACAAGGGTTTGGTTGGACCGAGCCTATTGTAGAAGACACTTACCGAAGCTGCCACTCAGTGGGACTGAACCCAGAACCATGTGGTTGGTAAGCTTCCTACCACACAGACACGCCCATCTCCCTCTCAGACCTGCCTGTTTGTTTCCCACAACTGTCAATGCCACTACCACCACCACCACCACCACCATCATTACACTTCCATCATCATGTCCACGCTGCCACCTCCACCATCAACAGCCATAATACCATGCACCACCGCCCCTCTCGCCATGACCACCACCTACCAACTATTGACATATTGACCATGTATAAAGAAGCAGCTGGTGTAGTGTCCTCGACCCCTCTCTACAAGCTCTCTCACATGTAATTCCAATCCATAAAAGCCTATATGCATTCACCATGTCTCTCCCCTCTCCACCCACGATCATCCATCCTCTCTGTCTCTCTCTCTCACCCTCCACCTCTCTTCCTCTCTTCCTCTCTCTATCCATATAGACTCTGGTTTTACTTCAAACACCCACCTACAAACACACACTACATCTGCAGGCGTGGCTATGTGGTAAGAAGGTTGCTTCCCAATCACATGGTCCCTGGTTCAGTCCCACTGCATGGCACCCTGAGCAAGTGTCTTCTACTATAGCCTCAGGCTCACCAAATCCTTGTGAGTGGATTTGGTAAACAGAAACTGAAAGAGACCCGTCGTATGTATAT
>NW_026386658.1:0-535 GCF_001194135.2 Octopus bimaculoides | reverse complement strand
ATAAGTATGTAAGTATGTATGTATTGTTTGTGTCTATGTATGGTATTTGCTTAATTTATATTTCGTTCGGTGGTTTCGCCAAAGTAATGATGTACAATAATGTGTATAGGTGGACTATAAATCTATCTATGAATATATTGTCTAGATTAAGAACTTGTTCTAATATGTGTGGCATATATTCTAATAAATATAAATATACGATATAATATTAAGAGTTGTCTGTAATTTTAGTAAATATATTAGATGTAAATGTTGAATGAGTTATAGTGTCAACATTACATGATGATCATTTTTCTGCTAAATTCATCTTGTAATGTTCTCTCACGTTATATTTCCTCAATTACATTGAAAGATATTTACAACACGGATTCAAAGAGAGATGACCGGTCGAGCCGAGTTGTTTCCAAAGTCGGTCATGCTTGTACAAGAGACAAATATATCTCATTGATAATGTTGTGTTATTTAATTCCAATACAGATGTATAGATGACATATTTCTATACTCATATAATCAGAGTCACATTCACTGATAATAC
>NW_026386657.1:0-257 GCF_001194135.2 Octopus bimaculoides | reverse complement strand
CCATGTGGTTTGTAAGCAAGCTACTTACCACACAGCCACTCCTACGCCTCGGTTTATCTACACCAGTGATTCTCAACCGGGGTCCATATGACTCTTGTGGGTGGGGTCCATATAAGATTTGGTAGTTAAAATTTATCTACAATAAATTGCTTATACTTACACAATACACAAAATATTTTAATTTTTTATAATACGTTCATAAATTTGTTTTGCAAGATTTCTGATGTGAAATTGTGTGTTGAAACAGATATTGTTAT
>NW_026386656.1:0-350 GCF_001194135.2 Octopus bimaculoides | reverse complement strand
CGTCATCATCATCATCAACATCATCATCATCATCACCATCATCATCATCACAATCATCATTATCATCATCATCGTCATCATCATCATCATCATCCTCATCATCATCATCATCGTCATCAACATCGTTTCTATCGAAAACAAACTCGTTCTAATCAAAACAGCCATCCTTTTTCCTTCTGCCCCCTCGCTTCTACCGTTTCTTCCTCCTCTTCTTTATCTGCCTCCTTTACCTCCTCCTACTTCTCCTCTTCACCATCTTCATCATTTCCTCATCTACCCATCGCTATCATCATCATAATCCTCCTCTTTCTCTTCCTCCTCCTCGCCATCACCACCACCACCACCACCAC
>NW_026386655.1:0-223 GCF_001194135.2 Octopus bimaculoides | reverse complement strand
TCTAGGGACCAATTCTGTAGGTTTTTACTCCATTCTAAACGCTTTGCAATATTTGTTTTTGAAAGTAGTGGTTTTCTGGTTGCAGCCCTTCCCATGAAATCTGGCTTTGTGCAGCTCCCAGCAAACAGTTTTTGTGGAAACTGGATTCTCAAGGTGATCATTAAGCTCTGTAGTAATTTTGGGAGCTGTACTTTAGTGATCCTTTCTAACAATTCATGTAAGA
>NW_026386654.1:0-660 GCF_001194135.2 Octopus bimaculoides | reverse complement strand
TATACATACATATACATACATATAGATATAAGACAGCTGCATACATATTTTTTATTTGTTTCAGCCATTTGACTGCAGCCATGCTGCAGTACCGCCTTTAGTCGAGCAAACTTTTTGTAGGTCTAGCGCTTATTCTATCGGTGCCTTTCGCCAAACCGCTAAGTTACGGTGACGTGAACACACCAGCATCGGTTGTCAAACGGTGTTGGGACAAACACAGACACACAAACACACATACATATATATATATATATATATACATATATACGACGGGCTTCTTTCAGTCTACGTCTACCAAATCCACTCACAAAGCTTTGGCCGGACCGAGAATATAGTAGACGACACTTGCCCAAAGTGCCACGCAGTGAGACAGAACCCGGAACCATGTGGTTGGTAAGCAAGCTACTTTATTTCATTTCAATTTGCCATAGAGGCAGTACACAGAGAGTAGCTACGGGCTGGACAAAAACATTAATGAGATGAAATGGATGATAAATATGATGGTATAATGAGAGAAGGCAAAAGCCGCCCGCCGAACTTTGCTTCTCTATAACATTGTTCTTTTTAAAATTAAATTTTCACATTCAGGCTATGAACCTCGTACATAAATAGTCATAAATTAAGGCATTTGCCTCTTACGATTTTTCATTACACAATATG
>NW_026386653.1:4581-4977 GCF_001194135.2 Octopus bimaculoides | reverse complement strand
TATCTTCCCAAATTTACCTGGTTGCATTATAAATTGTTAACAAAGCGTCATTCCAAGGTACTCGCCACCGATCTCTGGAAATTCCCTATTTAAGCAGTGCAAAATGTATATGCCTACCACATATTTTATGTTTTCTATTTTTATTTACTGATTTTATGGTGATGTAATTTTAACATACATACATACATACATACGTGATGCCGTCCATTCGTGACCGAGGAAGATCATTGCTGACTCTTATGAACATTGTGCGCTCTCGAACTAACTTATATTTCATATTTGCAGCTCCGTTGGTAGCTAATGAACCCTGCTCTTGACAAGCATACAAGACTGCAAACTTTGCAAACCAAGCTTTCCCCATTCACTACGCTAGTGGTGCGTTTTCGAGCAGCACGC
>NW_026386653.1:808-1402 GCF_001194135.2 Octopus bimaculoides | reverse complement strand
GAATTTCGAACAAAAATATATACCCAAAATATAAGCGCTATCAAATTCTACTTCCGGTATTACGTTTTCTTTTGAGTTTTTCTTTTTTTAACATTCAACACTAAACTGCATTAGTCAGAGAGGGGAAATAAAGTATTAAAAGTATAATGAAATCAAGATCTTCAACATCTTAGAGAATTCAGTTATGATATTTCTTCATTATCGTTCTTCAGTTAAATACAGATATTTTTATTTCATTTGTCTCACTTTGTTTTTCACAATTGATTAGACGTTAACACTTAATTAGTCCATCATGATGAAATAGTGGTTCTACAAATCATTTCATTACACTGCTTATGTCAATTACTCTAGATACAACTCAACATACTACTTTAAATTCTGTCAATTCACACCTACGGAATATTGCTCTACCGTCATCTAAAGTGCAATCTCGGAGATTAATGAATGTTTCACGATAATTCATCTAATAATCAGTTTTCATTCGAGAGGTTCACATTCCTCCTATTACTTATATAAGATGTTATAGTAACACCCTACTCCATGTCACAATTGGACACTTTTGACATGAAGATGCTTTCTTTACATGGACTAGAT
>NW_026386653.1:530-745 GCF_001194135.2 Octopus bimaculoides | reverse complement strand
AATTCCTTTACTTCAATAATCTTAGCTATGTTATTTGTGGCTGAGTTTGCATATTTAACAGACTTGTTAACTATACAACTATATTTGATTGAAGTGGCGAAAATGCCTGTTCAGTGGATGAAAAAATTGCTTGGTAATTGGTACTTGAGCCCCCAAATGGAGCTTTATACTAGGTAATCATTCTTTATATGCTCTCCTTTTTTTGGATCAAGATT
>NW_026386653.1:0-520 GCF_001194135.2 Octopus bimaculoides | reverse complement strand
GTTAGTATTGCTATATCAATTGTTTTGTACATTGCCATTGATAACATTGCAAGAAGACGCACACTCATACTCCATGTGGGAATCTCTTTTATTTTTATTTTTATTTTTATTTTTATCATAGTCCACTTGTAACCTATTCGCTAGAATGGTTTAATTCTGGGTTTATTCACTGAGATCTCATATTTGATCTACTATTTAGAGCTTCGTTATTTTCACCTAATATCCTCACTGCACTACATTTCCTTTTGCCAATAATTTTCATCGTATACCTTATCTTTATTTCTATCACTACTATGGTCACTATCAACAGTCATTTGTTTATATAGTTCCCTGTTCCTATGTTCCTTCCTACTATCCACATCCACAATATACTGAATTTATCAGCGTAACCATTTCTAGCTAAAGCCAAATTATAGTACGTTTCATTCTGTTTAAATATTTCTTCATTTACTAGAAATTCTAGTTAAATGTCTAGTTAAATGTTTGAGTTAAATGTCCCTAACTATCGAATCGATAATTG
>NW_026386652.1:0-288 GCF_001194135.2 Octopus bimaculoides | reverse complement strand
ATACATACGTTCAATTCTTTGTTCGTTCGTTTTTTGTCGTACCTACGTACCTTCTTTCGTTCAATCGTTCGTTCGTTCGTTCGTTCGTTTGTTCTTTCGTTCTACGTACGTTCGTCCGTTTCATTGTTCGTTCGTTTGTTTGCTCGTTCGTTTGTTTGCTCGTTCGTTGGTTCTTACTTACGTACGTAAATCCGTACATACGTACGGACGTTAGTTCTTTCGTTCTTTCGTACGTACATACGTTCGTTCGTTAGTTCGTTCATTCATATATATGTACCTAGAAACATA
>NW_026386651.1:0-255 GCF_001194135.2 Octopus bimaculoides | reverse complement strand
TCAAAAGTGAAACAATAACATCTATATTGTAATGTGATATAATATTGTTTTACTTTTATTCTTTCACTTTTAATTCTAATGTGATAACACATTTTATTTTACACATCAGATCATCTTATTTTAGACATTTACCGTTCAATTACCAGTTACTGATTATCGTAGCAGTTGCAACGCTGCAAGTATTTACAGTTACATATTAACCCTTAATGCTCGAAATGAGGAGTAGATAGACAGCCGACAACTGATGAAGGGTTC
>NW_026386650.1:0-220 GCF_001194135.2 Octopus bimaculoides | reverse complement strand
TCAGCTTCAACAACTGCTTCTATATGAGATCTAAATCATCTACATGCTCAGATCAGGTGGTCATGGTTTATTTTGGACATTACTCTAAATATGGCAGCTTTCAAAGAATCTTTGGTGTTCTAGGCATGTTCATTGACCTCTCTCTCAACAACACTCCACATGTAATAGTTCAATGGATTGAGATCTGAGGAATTAGGAGGCCAAATGTTAGGGGTTATGT
>NW_026386649.1:0-365 GCF_001194135.2 Octopus bimaculoides | reverse complement strand
GGGGGGGGCAAATGGGGTGGTTATGACTTAAGGGTTTGTTGCTCATGCTGTTGTTATTGTTTAGATCCCAGTTTTAATCCTCATCCGCAGGCCTAAGGAGGAATTTCAACCGTGTTTCGTGGTATGCTACCACAATGAGCTCCTTTATAGGATCCAGTTAGCTCAAGACATCATCAGGAGGAACCACGTCCGGTTTCGGCCCCTGCTCCTCTACCATTTTGACGTGGCACGCCCCCATCCCTTTCGGAGGTGTTTTCAGCTCTGGTGTTGAGTGCATGTCTTCTTTCTTCTGTTCTCTGGCCTCTTCGACGCAGTATCAACGAGTGTCAGCGGCCGACTGACTGTCTTGTCAAATTTCCCTTTAA
>NW_026386648.1:0-256 GCF_001194135.2 Octopus bimaculoides | reverse complement strand
TTTTTACTAGATTCTCTATGATAGCCCTAGGATGGTTACTTGATTTATTTTTATACTGTAGGTTCGTTAGGGGTTTGTGGTATTTTCTATATGTTTTATTCTTAATATCTAATGTTACGTCTAGGAAATTTGCTACTGAGACATCATCTTCGTAAACTATACCCATCCCCATTCTACTGAAAGATCTGGCCAGCCTACCCTTAATTCTCTGTACAGTAGAACTATACCACATACTCTTCTCTAAGGATAAATTGAT
>NW_026386647.1:0-361 GCF_001194135.2 Octopus bimaculoides | reverse complement strand
GTCCATTCTAAGATCTGTGGTTTTCAGTTCTTCGGTTATTTTCATTTTCAAAATATCGTAATTATTAGGTTTCCCTTCGTTATTTTCAGGCTTTATATTTGTTTTGCCTTCCTTTTCATTCATATGTTTGTCTGTGGTGTTCTGGATTGGTGCTTTTTGTACACTATTATACATCTCTACGGTCTGGGTTTGTTGTTTTTTGTCTACTTCGTTTTTGCCGGAAATGTTACGTTTGTCTTTGTGTTTTGCTATCTCAGTGTTTATATTATTATTTGGCATTGCTGTGTGACTACTATCTAGATTTTTCTAGATTTTTCTTTCAATTGTTCTATTTCTATTTCTGATATATTTTTTGCTTTTA
>NW_026386646.1:0-267 GCF_001194135.2 Octopus bimaculoides | reverse complement strand
TCTCTATTTCGTATCTTATCTAAATTAACTATTGCTTAACCATTTTCTCAAACTGTCTCCGATGAAGGGATATAATAAATATCCTGGAAACAGCTGCAAGATCTTCTCTTTATGAATGTTCTAAAATCTTCACAGCCTTGGTTTTTTATCTCATTCTGAAAAAAAAAATTTTTTTATATATACACATGCTGATATATGACCTACGTTGGACTCCTTTTTCGCATAATCACTGAACCTGGAGCTTAACTATGGTCTATCCATAGCACT
>NW_026386645.1:0-205 GCF_001194135.2 Octopus bimaculoides | reverse complement strand
CAGATGATGATTATATTACAATTGATATTTATCTCTCACTGAATGGAGTACATTTTTTTGTTGTTTCTAGAGGTTATATGCCCATAGCTGTTGGATTCTGACAGATTCTATAAGGCTCGCTTTATGGATGCAAAACCATTGGTCACTCTACGACCAGCAATATAATCAATCTCCTGTAAATACACACACACACACACACACACAC
>NW_026386644.1:11120-11815 GCF_001194135.2 Octopus bimaculoides | reverse complement strand
TTCACCAGTGCCCCACCGTTGCCATGCATTTTACCCACCCGCTCTATGGTTTAGCGAATGAGGTGAAGGTTGTCTTGTATCATCCTTCCTGGGATGGCACATGTCTGTGCTTCCGCCACCAGGTCGCCCACGACAACCCTAACTCTCTTTGCATGGTCTACTTCGACTAATCGACATGTAATACATTGGAGGATTGGAGGATTCCAAGTGCTAACCTATCATGGAAAATTGGGGGTGAAGGTATGTAATTTTGTAACCCACCGAAAAGCTCAGTGGAATACTCTTCTTTGAGGCGGTCAGCGCTACATGACCCGTCGTATGGTTGACTGTTAAATGATTGGAGATGTAATGGAGATATTCTAGGTAAATGGGTACATTCTAGAAATGGGTTGCAATTGGAGACGGTAGGGAGCTGGTAGTGCTTGCAATCTTACCTTACCGCCCGAGCAGCACATACCATTAGTTTCATTTGGAAATTTGAAATCTTTGCAGAAACGACAATTTGAGCGTAGCACACCATCCTGTACAGAATTATCATTTTTATAGGAATAGGATGGATCATATCTGAAAGCAGCTCCTGGTGTTGCGAAGAGCGAATTTGCATGTGATCTATTTCTGAGAGCTATTGTATTGGACCTCTGTCTAATCTGGCGTTAGACGTTGTTCTAATGATTCAGCATTAAGTATTACAGCAT
>NW_026386644.1:7452-10531 GCF_001194135.2 Octopus bimaculoides | reverse complement strand
CGTTAATCTCTATTTTTGTAAGCAATTGTAAATATATATTACGTCCGTATTTTTGTATGCTGTGTAAATTTATGAAATATAAGCAAATGAACGAAATAGCACCAGCATGGAACTGCTAATTTAACGGTAAATGCCACAATAATTATTGCAGAGAGACAAAGAATTTTATGTCTTACCTTGCAACTTCTGCGATAATTATCATCCGGTGGTAATTTATCCGTAAATATGTATTGTTTTAAAGGAAATGAATATAAAATTTTGTATTGACACTGGCCAACTGACACTTCACGCATGTCAGTCGTCCACAAAGTATATAAAACAAGCAACACACAACAAGGAGAAAGAGACGAAATGAAAATAACACGTGTCAATTTTTTTTTTCTAAAAACGTTCAATGACGTTAACTGGAGCGTGGGGTTCGAGTAGAGGTCATTCCACCTTTTGATTTATCATTACCATTCTTTTCGTTCGATTTTATTTTTCTCCACTTTTGTGTTTTTTTCTGTCCTTGTGTTGTTTCCTCTGTGTTTCGACCCTGTGTGGTTAATAAAAAAATTAAGTTGTCAGACTTCTGTTCATCTAGAATCGATAGAGTACCAAGTTTGACATTATCAAATCTGATCTTCAAACAAATTTGGCGTAGGCATGGCTGTACATGGCTAAGAAGCTCGCTTTGCAACCGCATGATTTCAAGTTCAGTTCCACTGCGCGGCGCCCTGGGTGTCTTCTGGTATTGCTCTAGGGAAGACCAAATGCTTAACGGTATTTCGTCTGCCGTTATGTTCTGAGTTCAAATTCCGCTGAGGGCGATTTTGCCTTTCATCCTATCGGGGTCGATAAATTAAATACCAGTTACGCACAGGGGTCGATGTAATCAACTTAACCCCTTTGTCTGTCCTTGTTTGTCCCCTCTATGTTTAACCCCTTGTGGGCAATAAAGAAATAAGAAGCTGTGTGGAAGCCTGCTGTATGTGTGTGTGTGTTTAGTGTCGGTTTGTTTACGTCTCCGTAGCGTAAACCGTTCGGCAAAAGAGAGTACCAGACTTTAAAGAACGTCCTGGGGTCGATTTGTTTGACTAAACCCTTTAAGTAGGTTCGGGTTGTGGACCAATGACTAAAAAACAAATAAACAATAAAGAATAAAATAGATTCTAATGAAGACTCATTCGGGGAGAAAAATGAAGTACCGTACTTGAAAAAGCTTATTAGATTATTTTCCCTGTTTTTTTTTTTTGTTTACTTAAATTTTAAGAGCGGTCAGGTTCATTTTTAGTATTCTCGTCTGTGAGAGCAGTCGAGTTTATTTCAGATATTCTCGTTTTAAAAATCGTTGAGTGGACGTTGGTGTTGCTTTGGCAGAGGTTTGCACTCTCTGAGTGCTCTTGTTGTTGTTGTTATTATTATTATTATTATTATTATTATTATTATTATTTTTACTATTCTTGTTGCTGTTGTTGTTATAATAATAATAATTATTATTATTATAATTATTGTTATCATCATCATCATTATTATTATTATTATTATTATTATTATTACTACAATTTCCACAAATGATTCTTTGTGAACAGCCACCATTTTCATAATTTGTCCAGGTAATGTCACCTACTTGTCCGACGTCTCTCTCTCTCTCTCTCTCTCTCTCTCTCTCTTTCTCTCTGGCAAATAAAAGAAATCATAATTATTTCTCTTGTTTTTGTTCCTCTAACGTTTCCTGGTCGTAGTCATAGTGACTACCACAATCAGCGTCCATTAGTTGCAACTAATTAGCTAGCGCTGATGAAGTTTCTCTCATTTTCTCATTTAAATTTTCTTACTTTTTTTCCTTTCTATTAATGTAGTTTCCTATCTAAAGACAATAAATTGATTGCAATCCTACAAGCCTCTGGCGAGTTCAATACATTGGCGACACGTCATTGGCTTGGTTCTAGGATATATGAATTGCCCTTCACCTACTCAAAGAAGCACATCTGTTAGATGCCCTAAAGATACCACATTAAATGCTGCTACGCCCTATTGGTTAACACCAGGAAGTTGCAGCGGCGAAGAGGTCTTCTGCCAGGACCTCAATGTCACAGAGTTACAACTATGACACGTGACAACGAGATAATCTTTATGTCAGGCTTATCCAGCCGTTTTCAAGAAGCGGATGAATAAGAAATGGTTCACCATCGGGCGGACCGCATCACTAGAAGAAAAAACAGACATGGGGATTTTTCGTTTAGGCGTGCCATTAAGAGAGTTCCGCGGGCCGCAGGTTATCCGTGAGTGTTCTATGTTTAGAGTTTGACCTGCCTGAAATAGCAGACACCTCTCCCTCGTGTTACATGCTACTGTGTTCAAAAATGGGATGACATGCTGGATAAATAAGGAAAGGATTGGATAGTCACAGCTGGAAGGCGTCTCATTACAAATCTGCTTGGTGAAGACAGACCGGAGAATAAACAACATCAACTACTACTACTACTACTACTACTACTACTACTACTGCTGCTACTATTGCTACAACTACCACCACCGCCGCCGCCACCGATCCAGTTGTTACTACTACTACCGCCACAACCACCGCTATCGCCACAACCGATCCTGTTACTACTACTACCATCACCACCACCACAACCACCGCCGATCCTGTTACTACTACTACTACTGCTGCTGCTGCTGTTACTACTACTAAGCTTCAATTCTTGATTCCAATTACTATTGCGTAATTTTGATAATTTTGCTGGCTAAGCGCAGGCGTGGCTGTGCGGTAAGAAGTTGGCTTCCAAACCACAAGGTTCTGAGTTCAGTTTCACTGTGTGACACTTTGACCTAGTGTCTTTTACTACAGCCTCAGAGCGATCAAGCTTTTACTGAGTGGATTTGATAGACGGAAACTAGAAGAAGCCCATGAAAGAAACACACCGTACATGTATGGCAGTGTGGTTAGAAGATTGCTTCACAGCCACATGGTTCCGGGTTCAGACCCACTACGTCGTACCTTGGGCAAGTGACTTCTACTATAGCCTCGGGCTGACCAAAGCTTTATGAGTGGATTTGGTAGACGGAAACTGGAAGAAACCCGTCGTATATATAT
>NW_026386644.1:2072-6983 GCF_001194135.2 Octopus bimaculoides | reverse complement strand
CCGCCATCACTTGACAACCGATGCTGTTGTGTTTAGCAGGTCGGCAAAAGAGTACGATAGAATAAGTACTAGACTTACAAAGAATAAGTCCCGGGGGTCGATTTGTTCGACTAAAACCCTTTAAGGTGGTGCTTCAACATGGTTGCAGTTTAATGTTTCGTGACTCAAGCAAGTAAAAGACAAAAGAAAACTTGGCCTACGAGTATCGAAACTCGAAACTTTCCCAACAGACGACTACGATAGCCATTGCGCCAAAACAACCTTAATATTAGAGAGGAGAAAGGTTGGTCAATCACATTGGTCCCAGTGCTCAACTGATGTGTATTTTATCGATTCTGGAAAGATAAAAAGTTGAAGTCGACTCTGGCGACATTTGAAATCAGAATATGAGGATCTCAAAAATATGTTGCTAAATACTTTGTCCGATCAGGTAACCATTCCGCCAACTAACCGATTAAAAGCTCTTTTCTACTCTAGGCGCAAGGCCCGAAATTTGGGGGGGAGGGGCCAGTCGATTAGATCGATCCCAGCACGCAACTGGTACTTAATTTATTGACCCCGAAAGGATGAAAGGCAAAGTCGACCTCGGTGAAATTTGATATTTATTTTATTGATCCACGAAAGGAAGTCGACCTCGGCGGAATTTGAACTCAGAACGTAATGACGAACGAAACATCGCTAAACATTTTGTCCAGCGTGCTAACGGTTCTGCCAGTTCGCAGCCTTAATGTTGCTGAATAATGAAATAATATTTTAGTCACCTTTTGTACCGATTTGTTTCTCGTTTCACCTTCGTTTTGATCTAGAGTAAAGAACTGTACCCATGGCCTAAGCAATCAACCAGAACAGTCGATAGTTGTCGTTTGGCAATGTTCCCTTCATATACTGATCTAATGACACAAAGCAAAACTTCTGGATGTTAACCTCCGAAGCGTAACTGCATTTAATGAGAGACCTTTAGAAACATCTAACAGATGAATCCAATGACACAGCATTCGATAGCGCTATCAAAGCTAATAACAATTTCGGTTAGGAACTAATTTTCCTGTCATCAATACCAGTATTTAAATGCTTTCAATACAAATAAAATAAAATAAGGATGAATTCACAAATTACATTTCTTTGTATCCAGCGTGGCCTCAGTGATTCTGGCCCTACGACCACTGAATTTAAAATAATATTCTAATTGCAAACCTCTAAGTAGTGAAGGTTATGGATCTGAATTAAGAATTCTATCAAATCACAAGATGTACTCAGTAATTGTACATGCTTATAATTCAATATTTCCTTCGAAACTCTCAAAGAGTCTTCGCAGAATAAATTACCTTGTGGTAACACACTTAAAATTGACTCAATTCACAAAGGTCTATTTAAATCTCTAATTGAAAATTTAATTTAAAACCACTTAAATCTCTCAACGTTTGACACTGCATTATGTAACTTCTGAGTAAGGTGAAGTTCCGAAATTTGTCGAATGGACACCATTATGAATTAGAAATGCTAATTTACTGCAGACCTGTGAGAAATGGATTGGCGATTAATTAACTCCGTTCACATTGCAACATTCTAAATGGGAAAAAGAATGGACGCTTGTGAATATCAAACTAATCAATACACTGTTCACCGACTCAAAGAATTCTTCACCATTCTTGCAACAGACAGGCTTTTATGGTTATCAGCGCCACAACGCAACACCACCACCCCTTTCGATATATATATATATATATACATTTATATATGCATACATATGCACACACACATACATACATATATATATATATATATATATATATATATATATATATATATATATACGATTTAAAAGCAGCTTTGATAATGTAAACATTATCGGTGTCTATCTCTCTATCCATCTCTCTTTCTCTCATTCTCTCTCTCGTTATATATATATATATATATATATATACACATATATATATATATGTACATATATATATTCATACATATAAACACAAACACATACACACACATATACATATATATGTGAATAAATACGTATATATACATATATATTATATATAAATATACATACATATATATTATATATAAATATATATATATACATATATATAGGTAATGCATATATATATAAAAATATATGTATATATTCGTTCATAAATATATACATATATGTATATATATGTATGTGTGTTTGTGTGTTCGTGCTCGCGTGTGTGCCTATGTGTGTGTCTATGGGTATTGCACTATTAATAGTGAAGTAACTAAAAATATTATAAACTCTATTAGAGCCAAAATACCACCCTTTTGTTACCATATTTCTGTTGAAATACGCTGCTTTTGTCAAGGATGATTTTGAAAATAATACAAAATTCAGTGAAGTAACTTTTTCATTATTAAAATGGTATTTGGAACAGCGTGAAATTTAAATGGAAAGTTTTAATTTAAAATATCTTAACCCCATTTTTGTTTTTACCATATTTCCGTTGAAATACACTGTTTCAATTAATTTTGAGAATAATGAAGTAGAAACATAACTCTGATATTAATATGGAACGCCGAGGTGACAGTTTCAATTTAGATAACTTTAATCCTTTTGTTACCAAATTTCTGGAACATAAACTAACATTGGTGTATCGACGGAAAGTTATTATTTAAATGATTTCCCTGTTTTGTTACCGTATTCCTGCCGAAATACACTGGATTTGGTTTCAATTTATTTTGAAAATAATGAAGAATTTAGAAAAATACCATTGTCATTACTAAACTAGTGTTTACCAACCACATGGTCCCGGGTTCAGTCCCACTGCGTGGCACCTTGGGCAAGTGTCTTCTACTATAGCCTCGGGCCGACCAAAGCCTTGTGAGTGGATTTGGTAGACAGAAACTGAAAGAAGCCCGTCGTATATATGCATATATATATATATATATATGTATGTGTGTGTACCTGTTTGTGTGTCTGTTTGTCCCCCAGCATCGCTTGACAACCGATGTTGGTGTGTTTGCGTCCCCGTAACTTAGCGGCTCGGCAAAAGAGACCGATCGAATAAGTACTAGGCATCCAAAGAATAAGTCCTGGGGTCGATTTGCTCGACTAAAGGCGGTGCTCCAGCATGGGCACAGTCAAATGACTGAAACAAGTAAAAGAGTAAAAGGGTATACTACAATTAAAATACATTAAATTTGTTTGAATTAATTTTGAAAATAATGAGGTATAGAGTAAAGTAAATTCCTTATAAAGCTGGTGTTTGGAACATAAGTTAGCCTCCAATTTTGATGGGAAATTATTATTTAAATAACTTGAACTCTTTTGCTACAATATTTCTGCTGAAACACATTGCTGTTGTTTCAATCACATTTTTAATGGTCATTATTAAAATGGTGTTTCCAACATAAATTAACATACCGTAAATCCTCGAGTATAGACCGCCCTTGAGTATAATTCGCAGGGGATTTTAGGGGGCTGTATCTCTGAAAAACCTAAACCTTGTGTATAATACGCACCCCTTCTCTAACATGAGTCAAGGAGGTCGATATAACGTTCTTGATTTTTTAAACATATATACGGTAACGTCCTTTATTATTATTGTATATATATCATTAGGCAAACGTGTAGCTTTTTTGTGCACTTTGTGAAATAACAGTAATAACGTCAGTGAAAAATAAATATTAAATAAATTGCCTTTACATATTTATCACTATCAGTTACAAGCCCTACATCACAAAATGAGTCTGAATAAACATTGCCGGGCAGTAAATAGAGACTCGGACACTGCTTAGAAAATATTTTTCATTTTTAACCTCGTATATAGTACGCACTAGAGATTTTGACCTTTAAATTTTAGGGAAAAAATGCGGATTATACTCGAGGATTTACGGTAGTTTTGATGGAAGGTTATAATCTGGAAACTTTAATCCTTTTATTAACGTAATCCTGCTGAAATGCACCTTTTTTTTATATCAACTGATTTTCGAAAGAATGAATTTGATAAAATACCTTTTGTCATTATTAATCTGGTGCTTAAGTCGTTCAGCTAGCAAAAGCGTTCGCACGCCAGGCAAAGTGCTCAGCAGTATATCGTCCGTCTTTACGTTTTGAGTTCAAATTCCGCCGAGGTCGACTTTGCTTTTCATCCTTTCGGGGTCAATGAAATAAGTACCAGTTGTGTGCTGGGGTCTATGTAATCGACTACCCCCACCCCCAAAATTTCAGGCTTTGTGCCTTTTGTAGAAAGGATTATTAGTCTGGTGTTTAAGGTGGTAAGATGGAAGAATCGTTAGCATGCCGGGCAAAATGGTTAGCAACATTTCGTCGTCTTTACTTTCTGAGTTCAAATTCCGCCGAGGTCGACTTCACTTTTCATCCTTTCTCTGTCGATAAATTAAGAGCCAGTGAAACACTGGGTCGATGTGGTCGACTTAACCACTCACCCCAAATTTCAGGCCTTATGCCTATGTTAGAAAAGCTTGTTAATTTGGTTTTTAGAACGTAAATTAACTTGATATGTTGATGAAAAATTTTAATTTAGATCACACTAAAATAGGAAGTTTGTATGCTAGCAGAAGGGGGTTGTCTGAGACGGATTGGAACTAAACATATTGATGTTGCTGCATGTGATGGTCATTTCCTATTTCGTAAAGAAGCGAGGTGTTTGACTAAAAGGTCAGTTCTTGTTGCATTTAAACAAATATTACCAAATATCAAATATCTTTTTTGTTTCTAAATAACAGAAAACACAGATTTTTAACCTTTCTTGAAAACAAGAAATGGCTTCGAAATTAAGCACTTTTAACGGATGTATTATCAGGCAAATATAAAAGATACTGTCTTCCTTACAATTCTTTTAAAATTAAATAAAGTGCGGTTAACTCATCGTCATAAAAGTTATCTCACCCACTTTTCAAATAATAAAGATCTGATGGATAAATATATTT
>NW_026386644.1:0-1823 GCF_001194135.2 Octopus bimaculoides | reverse complement strand
TTTTCTTTTCATTCATTTATTTTAATTTTTTTTTTTTTTTAGCACTGTGTTTCAGAAACGAAAGAACTTTCGAAAGCGGCTTAATTTAAATGTGCTGGCGATTTTCAGATATGCAGGTTGTGGATTTACAATGAGACAGTTTTTAAAGTCCATTTCACATGTCCACTTCACAAAATTCTGATATGTAGAGATTATGGAGCTCTTAGAAGCGACCACGCTTGAAGAATATTGATCAGCAATCAAGTCATGTTTAAAGAAGTACATGGTTGAGAAGACCATCTTGTTACAAGAATAATATTCAATTTAAATGTCACTAACCTGATCTAACAGTAACACCGATAGCTGCGGGTTTGCAGGTCGTGGAGCAAAGTGGACATAGCAGCTGATCAAAGGTTTATCTTGGGCAGAACGCAGCCACTTAGCCTAAGGTAACTATTGGCAAAGGCGAAGTTCGGCATGAACAGATGGGATAACGCATCCGCAGTGTCCGGGTGTGGTGATGACAGATGTTGACCGTGTCGGTTCATGCATGCGGGTGGATCCATTGGAACAGGTGGTGGACAGATTTTTTCAGGTGCAGATGTAGCCTGCAAAGGCGGAGGTTTGGTCGACTGCGTTGGATGCCCGAATTTCGGGGAGTTGTGTATGGGCGAGACAGGTAATGCGTTGTCGGAGCAGCGCTCGCGGGTCCACGAACAGCGGGTCTGGAACGCCGGTGTTCACCAAATTCCACCGAGCGAACCTGTAGAGTCATGTGGTCAGAGGATGTTTATAATGTTACCTTTCCACGAGCTGCATGACACACGTGGGGCTGGAGGAGAGACAGAAGAGAAGCGGTTTATTAAAATACATACATACATACATACATGTTGTTGTTGTTGGCACTCCGTCGCTTACGACGTCGAGGGTTCCAGTTGATCCGATCAACGGAACAGCCTGCTCGTGAAGTTAACGTGCAAGTGGCTGAGCACTCCACAGACACGTGTACCCTTAACGTAGTTCTCTGGGATATTCAGCGTGACACAGCGTGACAAGGCTGACCCTTTGAATTACAGGCACAACAGAAACAGGAAGCAAGAGTGAGAGAAAGCTGTGGTGAACGAGTACAGCAGGGTTCGCCACCAACCCTTGCTGGAGCCTCGTGGAGCTTTTAGGTGTTTTCACTCAATAAACACTCACAATGCCCGGTCTGGGAATCGAAACCGCGATCCTATGACCGCGAGTCCGCTGCCCTAACCACTGGGCCATTGACCTCCACCACATACATGTATGTAGCTGCTAATCATTGGTGGAGTGACTCCGTACAAGCTTCCTGATTGCGAGGTTACATTTTAGCTGCTATATCTAGACACGGCGATAAATCCATTCCAAAAGGGCTTTAACACCACAAAGTCCCTTCCCTATTGTCGACGAAGGAATCTCTCAGCTACAGTCGCTAATCCTGCTAGAAATAGCAGCTATCATTTCCGAAATCAATCGCTGCAGTGTTTAAAAGTGGAAAGAAAGATACACTGAATAATATCCACCATGTTATACAAAAAGTTGGGATGGTCATAGGTCTGCACAACCAGATTTCGGCTAGGGCTAAACAACAATCCCCCCACACGAAATACCACCTTCACCCAACAGCAGCAATAACAACAACAACGCCCCCCTATTATCATCGTATTCTGAAGTTTCGTAATTCTGCAAATAACAAGGTTTTTAGAGCAGTTTCATCTTCTGACGCTCACCAACTTCCACTTTCTCCCTTCCACCTTTTTTTATTTATACCTATCCCTCTCACTATCAAGACACCTTTCTCTTTTCTCTATCTCTCTCTC
>NW_026386643.1:0-504 GCF_001194135.2 Octopus bimaculoides | reverse complement strand
TAAAGGCCCTCTTTGGTCATGAATGACCATGGGATTGCACCTAGAAAGTTCCCCGCCAACGCACAAGTCTGGGTAAAGTTGTGCAGGCAAGGTCGTCCATGCATGCCAGTTTCCTTTCTCCACACCACTGATGTTATCCAAGGAAAAAGCAAAGACCAATACAGCTTAGCACCACTGATGTTGCAACTCATTTCAACATGAAAATAAAGTGTCTTGGTCAAAAACACAAAACACAGCCCAGTCCAGAAGTCGAACTCACTACCTCCTAATTGTGAGCCTGATGCTCCAACCACTGAACCATGCACCTTCACACACACACACATGACTCTATGCAGTTTTTCTCTCTCTCCATTTTTTCCTCTTATTCCTTTCTGTTGAAGAGCACAGGCTTGAAAAGTAAAAGACTTTCTCACCTTCCTCAGCATCAAACTAATACACCTGCTTGTTTTTTCCTACACTGGTCTTTGTCTTTTGTCTTTTGTCTTTTTGTAAATTTGAACTATA
>NW_026386642.1:0-540 GCF_001194135.2 Octopus bimaculoides | reverse complement strand
ATATATATATATTTACTTAACCAGAATAATAAACACATATGATGTGTGTGTATGCATGTGTGTATATATATATTTATGCGCATATATATATATATACACACATCGTCTCTTTAGGTGTTTGTATGTGTAGGTATGTATATGTGCCATTTTGTTTGTAAATATAGTAACACATACAATATAAATGATCTTGGGGCTATACACCGCGCCCCTCCATATATATGTGTATGTGTGTGTGTGTGTCTATCTGTGTGTGTGTGTTTGTGTGTGTATGAGAACTATTTCACATCGGAAGCTACATATAAACGCACACACAGATATACAGATACGCACAAGAACACACACACACACACACAACACACATATACATCTAAATCTACCTACATACATATATATATGTATTTGTATTTGCGCGCGCACACACACACACACATTTTGGAGGCAATTATGATGGTCTACTCTGTCTGTAAGTAGGGGATTGTTGTGTAGATAAGATAGACAGATATGCGAATATGACAATACTAGATCTGACCACCTTATATA
>NW_026386641.1:0-564 GCF_001194135.2 Octopus bimaculoides | reverse complement strand
TATATATATATATATATATATATATATAAAGCATGTATACACACATGAGATACGATTTGTTACAATATGAAAAATATAATTTATTGTTGAGTGATTTTTTCTCAAATCGTTATAGCTCAGAGCAACGAGCAGTGCATTAATATTTAATGGAATTCATCAGAAGTTTAAAATTGTTATCTATACTTCAGGAAAGAAGATGAAGAGAAATAATACTTAAACACACACACACACACACACACACATGTATACGTGTTTCTATGTTCTGCCTTAGTGGAAGACTCACGTCAACAATAGACACAGAAATGCTTTCAGGAACGTAACCATACAGACACACAAACACAAAGACACGCACATATACACACACGCATTACAGGTAAATACACGAACACATAATATAAAAAAAAACACAAACATACACACATGAATACACGCATATAAGTTTCAAACACGTATACGCAAAAATCATTGAATTTACTATAGATACGTGTGTGTGTATCTGCGTATGTATATAAATAGGTATATGCGTATATTTATATCTTTCTCGCTCTTTTGGATTATATGTAT
>NW_026386640.1:0-423 GCF_001194135.2 Octopus bimaculoides | reverse complement strand
TAATGCTAATAATATAGCCTGAACAGGATAAGCTACCCCTATTTTGCAGATATACATTCTTGAAATACAGATATACATTCATCGTTTAAAGTCCGCTTTCCATGCTAGCATGGGTTGGACGATTTGACTGAGGACTGGTGAAACCAGATGGCCACACCAGGCTCCAATCTGATTTGGCAGAGTTTCTACAGCTGGATGCCCTTCCTAACGCCAACCACTCAGAGAGTGTAGTGGGTGCTTTTTACGTGCTGAAGAAATAAATATATATGCATTATATATAGACACATGCACACACTGAATGAGACACCAGTCTGTCAAAGGGTTAATCTCCCAGCTATTGCTGGTACAAATCTTCAGCTGAGTGGACTGGAACAACAAGAAATTAAATATTTTGCTCATGAATAAAACACAACGCCCAGTCCA
>NW_026386639.1:0-404 GCF_001194135.2 Octopus bimaculoides | reverse complement strand
TATATATATACATATATATATATGCATATATGGGTACAAGACGTCACATATGCAAAGGTGTATATAATGAGTTCTGGTGTATATATTAATACACATGCACACACACGTACGGACGTATGCGTGTATGTCTGTGCGTCTGTCTCTATATCTGTCTGTTTGTGTATGCATGTCTGTTTGTGTGTTTGTTTATGTGTGTGTCTGACTGTATGTATGTGTAACTGTGTGTGTATATGTGTGTATGTGTGAAGAGAGAAAGAGAGCCGGACATACAAGCGGGCGAGAGATGAAAATGAAAATCAGTACGGGTGTTGAATAGTAAATCACTTTATGCGAAAGCGGGTACGCGTTGTATTTGTACATAGCGGTACAGGAAGTCAGTTTGGATGTGTGGAAGTATGTCAGTG
>NW_026386638.1:0-267 GCF_001194135.2 Octopus bimaculoides | reverse complement strand
AATAGCAGTAACAACGATGCATTATATTGGATATAATGAGCTTGAAAGGAGCCGGAAGTATTGTGATATCATCTGATAAAATTCTAAATTGCTGAAGCTGATAAGGAAATGGATGACTTGAAACAAGATTAACAGGAATACCAAAATACACACGCGTACATAGACAAATGCAATCACACACATACGCACACACGCTCGTGCACATACGCACATATAAACATACGTACAGTTACATACACGCGTATATTCTCAGATAAACGTGTCTGT
>NW_026386637.1:0-324 GCF_001194135.2 Octopus bimaculoides | reverse complement strand
AAAAGCATTCAGTCTCCTTAGAGACAACTGGATTATCAGGCATGAGAATGTATGAAGAATAGTTAAGCCAACCAACTAAAGGCACATAAGCTCATGTATGATAACTAACATTATCAATTGGAAGAAGAGTATATTGGTACCCGTTTCGATTATACATCCCCATCAACCCAAAAATTTGGGAAACAAGACTACACACACGCACACACACGCACACACACACACAAAGACACATATATATACATCCACATATATATGTATATATAGATACACACACACATATATACATATACATATATACGTATATATATATATATATATATATAT
>NW_026386636.1:0-260 GCF_001194135.2 Octopus bimaculoides | reverse complement strand
CACATACACACACACACACACACACATATATATATGTATATATGTATGTAGGATGGATGAATGGATATGTGTGTACGTATGTATGCATGTATGCATATATGAATATATGGTTGGATGTATATGTATGTACCTATGTATGCATATATGTATGGATGGATGGATATGTATGTACGTATGTATACATGTATGCATATATGTATGTATGGATGGATATGTATGTATTTATGTATGTATGTATGTATGTATGTATGTATGTATGC
>NW_026386635.1:0-369 GCF_001194135.2 Octopus bimaculoides | reverse complement strand
AGTGTTTATTGAGCGAAAACACATGAAGCTCCACGAGGCTCCGGCAGGGGTGGTGGTGGCGAACCCTCCCGTACTCTTTCACCACAACTTTCTCTCACTCTTTCTTCCTGTTTCTGTTGTGCCTGTAATTCAAAGGGCCAGCCTTGTCACACTCTGTGTCACGCTGAATCTCCCCGAGAACTACGTTAAGGGTACACGTGTTTGTGGAGTACTCAGCCACTTGCACGTTAATTTCACGAGCAGGCTGTTCCATTGATTGGATCAACTGGAACCCTTGTTGTCATAACTAACAGAATACCACGACATTCAGCCTAAGTCTAACATATAGTTTTAGGGAAAAGAACCAAGGTTCATGAACTCATCGATGAA
>NW_026386634.1:0-260 GCF_001194135.2 Octopus bimaculoides | reverse complement strand
TCCATCATCAGCTGCCCCACGGATATCATTATGGTTTTGACACCTGGGCAATACCATTCAATCCGGTGGTGACTAAAAGAAGTGTTGTTTGGGAACAAACATACCAAAAAAAAACACAACTTTCAAACATATTTACCCTATGAACAACAGTATTCAATCTAAATATAGGCAGGATTAAACAGTAACTTTAAAATTAAACTAAGTGGCTGAGTGGTAAGTAGTTTGCTTACCAACCACATGGTTCCAGGTTCAGTCCCACT
>NW_026386633.1:0-206 GCF_001194135.2 Octopus bimaculoides | reverse complement strand
ATATATATATATGTATGTGTGTATATATTATATATAGATATAAATATGTATATTTAAGTATATATATATATATGCACATATATATGGTATATATATATATTTGTATATCTATATTATGTAAATGTGTGTGTGTACATATTTTTGTATGTATGTATATATGTAGGTATGTATGTATGTAGGTATGTAGGTATGTATGTATGTATGTA
>NW_026386632.1:0-337 GCF_001194135.2 Octopus bimaculoides | reverse complement strand
AGCTGCTTCAGGACCCAGTCATAATGCTTCAAGAGCTGCGTGAGGCAGCTACTACCTGGACGGAAACCATGCAAGGTCTCATTCAGCAAGTCATTTTCTTCTAGGAACGCAATCAATCTCCTTCTGACAATTCGTTCCATGACTTTGCTAATATGTGAAGTCAGAGAGATGGGCCTGTAGTTCCCAGCCTATATATATATATGCACTCACACACATACACGCACATATATATATGCATGTATATTTATAAATATATATCTATGTATATATATACACATGTATGCACGTATGCATATAGGTATATATATAATTATGTATGTATATATATATATATATA
>NW_026386631.1:0-415 GCF_001194135.2 Octopus bimaculoides | reverse complement strand
GCATACACACAATCTCATAACTGAAAAGCATAAACACATTTACTTACGCACATTTTTTTTCCTTCTATCTCCCAGTCATTCTCTGTTACTAACTGCTCGTCATCCTCTTACACTCATAAAAGCACGCACACATTCAAACATAAGCACAGACAGATAGAGACACATCTCTACAGGCATAAACACACTCATATAAAGACATAAACACGCATTCACATATGTATGTATTTATCAATCTATTCAGAATGATAGATAGATACATAGATAGATAAGGAGAGGGATAGAGACAGACAAAACCCCCACAGGGATAAAGATAGGTAGACAAATATAGAATAAAGGAAGAGAGTGATAAAAAAAGGGAGGGTGTGTGAGAAACATGTATGATCGTAAACATGGACGCACACACATACACAGGAAT
>NW_026386629.1:0-680 GCF_001194135.2 Octopus bimaculoides | reverse complement strand
ATATGTATATATATATACATATATATATACATGTATATACATATATATATGACTGGTGCTATGCATCAGCAGTTTCGTTCACAAACTACTGGCCGACCAGAGTGTATATTAAAAGATATTTAACCCAAGACATCATGAAGTAGGATCGAACTGGGGACCTTCTGATTGAGAAACAAACTTCTTACTCATTCGACTTTTTAATGTTTTTCTCGTAAACTGCAGCGTACGGCGCCCCATCATGAACACAAACAACTATCTCATTTATTAAACATTATTTGGAAAAGCGGAGATATCTTCCAAGGGACATTACTCTGCAGAAAGAAAATAAAGTTATCTCCCTTGTTTACTCGATTTTTTTTTTGCTTTTTTTATTCTATGTTCAATAGTAACGTGTTTGAAAATTACACATTGATTTTGACAACATAAGACAGGTAAATAAGAAAGCCGCTTGGTGGCTGCCTGAATGGTTAAAAATAGCAGCTTGATCTTACTTAAATCGAATTCTATTATGTTAATGGAATTTCACATTCAGCAAAAGAGTTCTAGATGAAAGTGTATCCATGATTTCGATGGGGTGGTCATGAGTTTAGCTTCTTATTTTGTTTACAATACTAACAATGCTTTTCTCTCTCTCACCTTCCCGTTAGTTCTCTCTTCTGTTTCTCTCTCTGTCTCAGTAT
>NW_026386628.1:0-240 GCF_001194135.2 Octopus bimaculoides | reverse complement strand
TATATATGTATGTGTGTGTGTGTGTGTGTGTGTGTGTGTGTGTGTGCCTGGGTATGTGTGCGTACGTGTGTTGTGTGCACAATTATGTTATGCGTATGTAAGTCTGTGTTTTTCAGTGCGTATGTGTACATATCTACGAACGTATTTTTGCGTAGTTTTGTATAAGTATTCTAGGCAAGCTTATTCCTGAATAGCACTTACACACAATAACAACACACACACACACACACACACACACAC
>NW_026386627.1:0-292 GCF_001194135.2 Octopus bimaculoides | reverse complement strand
ATATATATATATATATATATATATATATATATATAATGTGAATGTATTTGTCGACAATACGAATGTGGTATATGTTTCTATGTCTAGGTGCGTGCTTGCGTATTAAGACGCTGAGTGTTTTTGCAATGTGCAGTGTATTTACATATATGAATGTTTGCATATGCATCGTATGTATATATATCATGTGCACATTATGTGCATTATAATGTCATAATGTATGAGAGATGAAACAAAAGAAATATGCCTACAATCACACATACATAGATATACGTATAATATATATATATATATA
>NW_026386626.1:0-465 GCF_001194135.2 Octopus bimaculoides | reverse complement strand
TATATATTATAAGGTTTTTAAACTTTTAAATTTTCATATTTTCATATATATATATATATATATATCATCATCTTAATGTCCACTCTTCCATGTTTGCATGGGTTGGATGGAGTTTATGGAATTAGATTTTCTATAGCTGGAAGCCCTTCCTGTTACCAACCCTCATCTGTTTCTAAGCAAGGTAATATTTACCCATGGCCAGATATGTTCTTGCAGTATATTGGAAATGAATGATACTGCTGGTATGACAGTGACATGCATTTGCAACTCTCATGTAATATCAGAACAAACACACACACACACGCATGTACATATATGATGATCCTCTTTCAGTTTCTGTCTACTAAATCCACACAAAAGACTTAGGTTGGCCCAGGGATATAGAAGACATTTATCCAAGGTGCCACACAGTGCAACTGAATCCAGAATCATGTAGTTGGGAAGCAAATTTCTTACCACACAGCC
>NW_026386625.1:0-297 GCF_001194135.2 Octopus bimaculoides | reverse complement strand
AACTGGAACCCTCGTCGTCGTAAGCAACGGAGTGCCAACAACAACAACATATGTATGCCCATTTGGCACTTGCTAATACGAAATTCTAACTTCCATTGATAGCAAACAATTAACCCATCGTCTGCCGTGAGCCCCATTTGGGGATTTGCTAAAAACAGTCTCCCTGTCGGTTGTTCGTTGTATTTAAAGTAGGTTACTTATGCACATTGCATTTGCAGAGGTGTGTTTAACAATATTTAGCAGTTACCCCATTACCTATCAGTGATCTCATATGAGATCACTTAAAAATTACAAATT
>NW_026386624.1:0-344 GCF_001194135.2 Octopus bimaculoides | reverse complement strand
TATATATATATATATATATATATATATATATATATTGTATATTGTATATTTAAATTACACGTTCATAAATATAATTGTTGTGATGTTATGCATGTTTGTACATGTACGCTTCCGTGTCTATATATATGTGTGTGTATGTGTGTGTATGTATGTGAGTGCGTATGTATGTCTATGCTCGGAGACACATTATTTACATTATGCATCAATAAATATATATTTACGTGTTATGTGTGTACATTCGTACATATGTATACAAGTATGCATACATCCTTACATACATACAGGCAAACATACATATATATATATGTACACACAAACACACACACACACACATATATATATAT
>NW_026386623.1:0-393 GCF_001194135.2 Octopus bimaculoides | reverse complement strand
TAGATAGATAGATAGATAGATAGATAGACAGATAGATAAACAGACAATGTAGCATTTGACTAGACAAGGATTAATAAAAGAGCTCAGTACAAGATCAAGAATTCATGGTTCTGAGTTCAACTGATGTAGATTTGTGCTTCCTAACAACAGAACTATTGTTTCGTAGGATCAGTTGATTATCAAACTAGGAGTGTTCTTACATAACAGCTGCACAATTGTCAGGAATATTGCATGTATATAGGTATGCATCTATGAATGTATGTATGTGTATATAAATATATATGTGTATGTATATATAAATCTATATGAATGTGTATATATACATGTATGTGAGTATGTATATATAAATATATTTGAATATGTGTATATATGTGTATGTGTATATAAATATAT
>NW_026386622.1:0-542 GCF_001194135.2 Octopus bimaculoides | reverse complement strand
TATATATATATATCGTCTGCAAGTAGTTCTACCGTATTTTATCACGCCCCCTTCAGCAGGAAATTACTTAATCACCAAACTTATTCTACATTTATACTGATTTTTTTTTTTAACATTGACACAAGGAATAACACGGAGTTAACGGCCAGAATGCGATTTTTTTTCTAAGATATAGGGTCACCGGGCCAATTGAAAGTTTCCAAATTTTGGGAGAAGTGTTCCTCGTGAGATAAAACTAACGGACATCACATTTCAGTAATGGCTATCATTATATTATTCAATCGTCGTTTCAGAGTTTATTTCGAATAGTAATGAATATTTTGTGCATTGACAGAATCATCAGTGTCGAACAAAATACGTAGCAGTATTTAGTTATTGCCCTTTGCGATCTAAGTTCAAACCTTGCCTGTTCTGAATACAAGTTTGCCTTTCATCCTTCCAGGATCGATAAAATAAGTATAAGTACTGGGATCGATATATGAATTGGTTTCAAATTCTGGTACAAGGCCAGCAATTTGGGGAAAGGATGTAAACCGATTACA
>NW_026386621.1:0-239 GCF_001194135.2 Octopus bimaculoides | reverse complement strand
TTTTCATGCTAGCATCTTCACTCTTACCATCAACACTAACAACAACATCACCAATGTTACAAACCCCATAGTCTTCATTTTATAGTCGTTAGTATTAAGAATGAAATTTTCTAATCAGCTTACTTGTTACAAGTACAGCTTAATGTATGCATGTGTGTGTGTATGTATGTATGTATGTATGCATGCATGTGTATGTATGTGTGTGTGTGTGTGTATGTATGTATGCATGTATGTATGTA
>NW_026386620.1:0-338 GCF_001194135.2 Octopus bimaculoides | reverse complement strand
TATGTATGTATGCATGTGTGTGTATGTATATATGTGTGTGTATGCATATGCATATATATATATGTATGCGTGTGCATCTGTATGTATGTATTCTGCATATTCATGTGCTTGCATGTCTGTGTTTGCGTATTTTTTTATGTATGTGTGTGTGTGTGAGCGTGTGTTTGTATATGTATGCACCTGTCTGTTTGTGTGTGCATGTCTGTGTGTGTGTTTTGCAACTATGTACCATGCTTGTATTTATGGATGTGCATCTCCATATGTGTGGACACATGTCTCCATATGTGACCTTGTGTGAAGTAAAGTGTGTGTGTATATATATGGTCATGTGTTTCAGT
>NW_026386619.1:0-204 GCF_001194135.2 Octopus bimaculoides | reverse complement strand
TATATATATATATATATATATATATATATGTATACATACATACGTATATTCAATCATATATATGCATATATATATGGACTGAAATAATTATGCACACGATATGTAATATGTATAGACATACCCGTGCAACATGGGATCCGTGCGCATATCCGCACGATGTGTTTGTGAGGTGTACGTAAATAACTATACGCACAAATGTCAATA
>NW_026386618.1:0-206 GCF_001194135.2 Octopus bimaculoides | reverse complement strand
CCAACAGATGATTTGTTGATAGGAGAAATGACAACATCAGCTCAGTTAACTCAGTAAATTTTAGGCAACTGCTAATTTAAGCAAACACACTGACATGCACATGCCATACATAGATATATGTGTATAGGCATGTATATATGTATTGACAACTATATTTATCTATATATCTATCTGTCTGTCTATCTATCTATCTATCTATCTATCTA
>NW_026386617.1:0-478 GCF_001194135.2 Octopus bimaculoides | reverse complement strand
ATCATAGCCGTGGATAAATTTGTATATCATAATAGTACTATCGCCCAGATAATGAAAATTATCAGCCACAAGATTTCAAATGATGATTCATATTCCGAGATGCAATCAAATAACAAAGCCAAATTAAAAAATTGATCTCTGCTGGAAAGAGAACATACATACATTTTAGGAGAATTATATGCCCCAATGCAAACCAATGCCATGGGCTACGCAGCATTTACTTACTGACAGCAAGCCAAAACATGCATAGGTCAGAAGTGAGCTGCTAAGACAATGTAGTATGCGTCACTGAGGAGACCAACTGAGGTTAAACCCGTATTTCATATTGCACCTACCTTCTCCAAGGTTTCAACACACAAAGTCTTTTTGAGATGTCTGCTAGACACGGAATATTTGCGCGAGTGCAGTTCTTAGTTTTTATGTTTAACTATATATATAGCACAGAATTTTGTCAGTGAACAGGTCGCGGTCTCAAAGC
>NW_026386616.1:0-510 GCF_001194135.2 Octopus bimaculoides | reverse complement strand
GAGAGAGAGATATGTCTATCAGTCTCTTTCTTTCTCCCTCCTTCTCTCTCTCTCTCTTTCTCTCGCCTTCTCAAATACAAAACTCAGGCAAAGACGTATTTTCCTTGGTTACAAAATTTTGCTAAGTAGATGTCTTCTCGTTTAATATATTCATGTTTAGTTTTAACTAGCTGCACAGAGAAATGAAAAATAACTACTTTATTATTATTATTATTGTTATTATTATTTTCTTTGCTTTATTCATTTGCCAAAGACAAATGCGTTTGTATGTATGCTTTGTTGTTGTTGTTCGCTACATTGTTACGAATGCCTTTTTTTATGTTTATGCTTTCTGTCCAAAAATCGTTTTTTTCCCCCTTCGTACGACATTTAACTTTGCTGTGTCACTTCATTTCTTCATTTGCTTTCTTTGCTGTTATGTTATTCAACTGACATTTTTGGTGGAGAGTTGCGTCTTTGGTAGTGGCTATTTTATGCAGAATGCAAACAGAAAAAACAAAAACAAAAAAA
>NW_026386615.1:0-417 GCF_001194135.2 Octopus bimaculoides | reverse complement strand
TGAATTTTTTACACACTAGCTTCCTGATAAAATTCTTGTAAAAGATTTTTTTATCCCCGGCAATACACAGTTGAAGAAATTCTTCATTTCAGGGGTATTTCGGACATTGGCTCTACATAAATGTATCATACGAGCAGGCTGTTCCGTTGATCGGATCAACTGGAACCCTCGATGTCGTAAGCGACGGAGTGCCAACAACATAAGTTCGGACAAGTTTGTTTATGGAAGACCAGCAGTTTCCCATGCTGGCACATCGAACATGTCGTAAAACACTTCCATGGTGAGGGCAGTTTAGCTTAATCGGTCTAAGAGCACCGCGATGTGTAATCATGAAGGTGTGAGTTCGAGTCTCATAGCTGTCTGCCAACACTTTTTTCTGCAAAATAGGGGTAGCTTATCCTGTTCAGGTTATATTAT
>NW_026386614.1:249-378 GCF_001194135.2 Octopus bimaculoides | reverse complement strand
ATCATCATCATCATCACGACCACCACCATCATCATCGTCGTCGTCATCATCATCATCATTTTCATCGTCAGCATCATCACCACCACCATAACCCCTACCACCACTACTAACACTACTACTACCACCACC
>NW_026386614.1:0-230 GCF_001194135.2 Octopus bimaculoides | reverse complement strand
TCATCATCACGACCACCACCATCATCATCGTCGTCGTCATCATATCACCATCTTCACCATCGTCATTATCATCATCATCATCATTTTCATCGTCAGCATCATCACCACCACTACTACTACCACGACCACCATCACCATCATCATCATCATCACTACCGCCACCATTTACGCCACCACCACTAACACCACAACCCGCTCCACCACCACAACCATCATCATCATCATCATCA
>NW_026386613.1:0-202 GCF_001194135.2 Octopus bimaculoides | reverse complement strand
CACATATGTATATATATATGTGTACATATGTATATATGTGCATATATGTGTATGCATATATACATATGTACATGCAAAATATTCACGTACACAAATGCATACCCATTTGTATATTTATGCATACATACATATTTACACACACACATATATACAAATACGCATACACACATACATACATGCATACTTACTTACATACATACAT
>NW_026386612.1:0-206 GCF_001194135.2 Octopus bimaculoides | reverse complement strand
GAGGAACTACAAAGTAGTCAGTGGCCATTCAACTACATGTGTTTGTGTGTGTGTATTGTATATATTGCATTTTAAGCTCTGTGTGTGTGTATGGTAAATACTGTATTTCAGCATGTGTATGTACATATTGTATATTGTGTTTTTAGATGGTATATATTGTATGTCTATCTTATTTTAAAATTTACTCAGTTTTTATCCCAATTTTT
>NW_026386611.1:0-296 GCF_001194135.2 Octopus bimaculoides | reverse complement strand
CAAGCCACTTCAATATCAGGTGGGATTGCTTCCACCCTTACCTTGGAAGTACTTCTTCCAAGATATGTGGGGAGAAGCATCACCTCTTCCGTCCTCGCCACGACATTCGCCAGCCTCCTCGCCTCCTCCACTGTCCTAAACTGGACGACCACTGTCCCGTATTTACCTCCCTTGGTCATGTATACCATTTGGTTTGACTGCTTCCTCAGCGCTTTTTCTATTTCCGCCTCCACCTGTTCAGCCTTCTTGCTCTTTAGCGGGTACACCTTATAGGTGATAGTTTTCCTCTCCATTTG
>NW_026386610.1:0-230 GCF_001194135.2 Octopus bimaculoides | reverse complement strand
TTCTCTCTCCTCTGTTTGACTCTCTCTCTCTCTCTCTCTCTCTCTCTCTACCTTTGAGCTCCCCTTCAAAACATCACCCCTGTGCTAAAATATTTTAAACTCTCCTCCTCTATATCATCACCATCTTCAAATAACTTTTTTAACCACATAACACATATTACGTTCCCCCTACCTCACGTCACGAACGCTTCTCTCTCCCTTCTCTCTCCCTTCTCTCTCTCTCTCTCTCT
>NW_026386609.1:0-325 GCF_001194135.2 Octopus bimaculoides | reverse complement strand
ATATATATATATATATACATCTATATATATACATCGACATTTTTACAGTCGGACATTTATATCTATGTACCTCCTCCTCTTTTGTCTCTTGTCTATCGCTCTCTGTTATACGTGTGTATGCGCGTGTGTGTCTGTGTGTTTGTGTTCGTGTCTTTGTGTTCGTGTGTATACATGTATTTACATTCATGTTTATATTTATATTCAAACACATGCACACACCAGCATTCATATATGTATGCATGTATGTATATATACATGCATATATGTATGTATGCATGCATGCATATATGTATGTATATGTATGTATACATGTATGTATGTGCGT
>NW_026386608.1:14078-14533 GCF_001194135.2 Octopus bimaculoides | reverse complement strand
GAGAAAGGAAGAGAGAGACAGGAAGAGAGAGGGAGAGAAAGGAGGGCGTCCAGAAACATACAAAGAATTAAGTTTCCAAAAAACTCTCAAACATACAGCTACGCCAGCAGACACATACATACATATACATACATACATACTTCCATACATACACACGTTATTTTGTGTATGTCACAACCACCAACCCGACATTTGGCGTATCCTAGGCACCTTCGCCACATGAGCATATTAGTTTCCCGGCTTATATTTTAGGCAATATAATCCAATACAAAGAGGTGGCGAGCTAGCAGACTCGGTAACGCATCGGACAAAATGCTTATCGACATATCGTACGTTTTTTCCGTTCTGAGTTCAAATTCCAGCGATATCGACTTGTGCCAAAATTTAAAACGAATATGATCCAATACAGGAGATGAGAGAGAGATGATATATATATATATATATATATATATATA
>NW_026386608.1:12193-12768 GCF_001194135.2 Octopus bimaculoides | reverse complement strand
ATATATATATATATATATATATATATAAATATATAAATATACACGATCACAATGTGTGGGTGTGAATGTATACATTAATATATATGCTGTGTATATACATATACTTATATATATATATGTGTGTGTGTGTATATATATATATATATATATATATATAAATGTTAAGGGTAGATATATAAATATAGACACACACACACACACACACACACACACACACACATCCACACACATATACATATACGCATAAATTTATGAATTTATATATACATTGTGCTTAGCGATTACCCCTATGAGTATATGTATACATATATATGTATGTGTTTGTGTGTGTATCTATCTATCAATCAATCTATCTATCTATCTATCTATCTATCTATCTATCTATCTATCTATCTATCTATCTATATATGCGTACGTATATATCTCTCGATGCGTATTCACACACAAAGAGATATATACATTCGTTCGCAATGATAAAACAGTCGTACGCTACAACACAATTAGAAAACTGCGCAGAATATGTTGTTTGCGTTACCATATATATATGCATATATATATATGTATATGCATATATA
>NW_026386608.1:9462-9861 GCF_001194135.2 Octopus bimaculoides | reverse complement strand
GCACCATAGTAGTAGTTGTAGTAGTGGTAGTAGTAGCACCATAATAGTAGTAGTAGTAGTAGTAGTAGTTGTAGTAGCTTGTTGATGATGATGATGATGCAAGCAGCATCAGCAGTAGCAGAGGTAGTTTTACAGATCTTGGTGGTGTCATTGTTTTTTTCTTTTCTTTTCTTTTCTTTTCTGTCATCGTTGGTGATGGTGATGATGATGATGATGATGATGATGGTTGTCAATTTAATAGCGATTGCTGTGATTTATTTTCTGTGTATTTATCTATTTAACTTGCATCGGAAACGGTGCTCTGGCTGTCATCAGAATCACCTTTTTCCTTTTCTTTTGCGCTGGTATTTCAACACACACACACACACACACACACACACACACACACACACACACACA
>NW_026386608.1:4908-7945 GCF_001194135.2 Octopus bimaculoides | reverse complement strand
TATGGAAGCAAACCTATATACAAGCGTATGTAAATACACTTAACTTTTGTAAGTATATATATACATATATTATATATACATACATATATATATATATATAAATACATATATTCAAATATATGCTTATATGCATATGGAAGCAAACCTATATACAAGCGTATGTAAATACACTTAACTTTTGTAAGTATATATATACATATATTATATATACATACATATATATATATATATAAATATATTTGCATGTATACATATCTATACATGATTACGTATACATATATGTATATATGTATAGATATAGATATATATACACACAGATGTACATAATCCACCTTGTACTTCTTCTCAACACTCTGCCGTATTATTTATTTCGCCTATATCTCTTAGAATTCGCTCGGGAAGGTGATTAATAACACAACCTCCAATATCTTCTTGTCTTATCAAATATTCTCAATTTACTGTTTATAGATTTAAATGCAATCTTAATTTCAATACTGTACACTAAACAAGAAGCCACGCAGTCACACCGGCGCAGACATGTACGTAGACGCATAAAACACGCATTCGTATTCACGCTCAAAATCGCGTAAGTGTAAGTACATTCAGACACGCACACTGAAACATAAACACATACGCACACACATACATGTATACATAAATTTTTATATACACATATGTGTGCGTGTGTGTTTGTTCTTGTGTGTTTGTGCGTGTGTGTTTGTTCTTGTGTGTTTGTGCGTGTGTGTTTGTTCTTGTGTGTTTGTGCGTGTGTGTTTGTTCTTGTGTGTTTGTGCGTGTGTGAGTAGGAGAGAGAGAGAGAGACTCAATGATAGTGAAAGAGCGATACAGCACAGTTTCTGTGTAACAGTATCTTCCTGAGGCTATTTTAGAAGTCACCTACATACGTTGCCGCTGTGTGAGATGGAACATGCAGCGTCATTTTTATCAAACAGACGTCTAAACTGTACAGCCAAATTCATTACGCAAACATTAAATACATATGTATCGTGTATATATATATATATATATATATATGCGCCTTTGTTTCCAAGAGTACATGTTTGTGTATGTGTATGTTATTTATAATGTAGTTAATTGTTATAATTATAATTTGCAGCATCGAATCCCCGAAACAGTTTATTAATACAAAAAAAAAAAAATTAATAAAATATCTACTAGGTGCCCGATGAGTGGTAAGAAGTTAGTTTGCATCTCAACCACATGGTTCCGGGTTCAGTCCCGCTGCGTGGCGTCTTAGGCAAATTTCCTCTATAGACTCCGACCAAAAGGTCGTGAGTGGAATTGGTAGACAGGAACTGAAACTAGTTTTTCATACACACGCATACACACACATATGCGTGCGCGCGCACACACACACACTCACACACACATACATTCGCACATATATATATATTAGTTCGTGTATGTGTGTCTTTGTTTCTGCATTTTTTCCTTTGCCACCGCTTGACAACCGGTGTTGGGGGTGTTTATATCGCCGTAACGCAGCCGTTCAACAAATGTAACAGATAGAATGAGCTGCAGGCTTCAAAAGAAATAACAACTAGTAGAATCGACACGTTCGCCAAAAACTATCAAGGCTATGCCCCAGCTAGGCCGCAGCGTAATAATGACCGGTACAAGTAAAAGACAAGATAAATCGCACAAAATCCTAGGCGTGTTATTCGAGGCAAAATGTTGCTATACTTATTGTTATAGATGTCGCTGTTACTGTTTGTTATAGTTTTGACCAAATATATAACCGCAGCGAGATTAAAAGTCACATCCTGATGTGTGTCCCCTTAAGAGTTTGTTTTTATATTGCTAGCCGAATCTGTGAATCCATCCATCTATCCACCAGTCTATCTCTCTATATATATGTACGTTTATATACACATCTATATATATATATATATATATATATATATATATATATATACATACATATATATACATACATATATATATATACATATAATACATATAAAAGGGATGACCAGTGAATGGACATCCATTTTGCTAGAAGTAGACCACCTATGGTCTGACAGCAAAATGGATGTCCACTTAGTGGTCATCCCTCTTATATGTATGTAATATAGTTTTTCTGAATCTTCAGATTTTTTTCAATTGGCTAGGCCACTGGTTTTAAATTGATATTAATCATATTAATATTCAATTTTTCACCGTTATTATTTAAATATATTTATATATTAAGCAGACGTGCGTTGTTATGGTATTAGAGAATTTAGTTGTTGAATAAGACAAGCAGTACAAGCTTTATAATTTGGAATTAAAAATGACAACTCCGCCGAGGAGAAGCGAAACCCGTATCTAATGTCTGCTACCATTTTACCGTTTATATTTATACAAAAAAATGCAAATATATTTCTTAATTTCCCTTCGATGCGCCTCGGTTTTGTCATTTTTACCATTTCAAATATATACTGAAGTAAAAATAATATAAAAAAAAAATACTACTACTTCTAATAATAATCATTTCCATTATAGACACAAAGCCCGGATTTTTGTGGGGAGGGGGACAATCAATCACTTCGACTGCCGTACATGACTGGTACTTAATTTATCGACACCGAAAGGATGAAAGGCAAAGTCGAGCTAGGTGGATTGAACTCAGACGAAATACCGCTAAACATTTCGCTCGGCGTGATTCACGATTCTGCCAGCTCGCCACCTTAATAATACCGAACGTTCTTTCCGGGCCATTGGATCATAATGCTAGTTTTTCCTGATAATACTGGGAGTGTGTGTATACACACACACACACACACACACACACACACACACACACATGCGCACAAAAGCGGGAAGAAGGGCAGTCTCTCGATTACTAAATTTTGCCAGCCGAGTGCAATTGAAATAATGCGAAATGAAGTGATTTCCTCAAGAACACAAAGCATGGCCCACCGGAGTAATCCAAATCGAAACCACAAATTTTAGGAACACGATTAAAACAACCTGCCCACTAAGTACGCACCTGTTCCTTCTCTCTTTCTTTTTCTCTTTGTATACATATAATATA
>NW_026386608.1:3017-4588 GCF_001194135.2 Octopus bimaculoides | reverse complement strand
TATATATATATATATTATATATCGCACACTCTTATATATACATTGATATGTACATGCACATATACACAAATATGTATACATATATGTAAATATATATGTATATATTTGTATGTATGTATGCATATATTATATCACACACACCCTCGCGTACACATACATACTCAGACACATATATATACATATACAGACAAAGATATATCTACATTATATATACTTGTATTTTTATTGAATGTATATACGTATATAATTACGGATATACATATATATAGATGCATATATTTGTATACACACATTTTTTTGTTTGTTTATATACTGCATTTCGTGAGTAAATATACATATACTTGCTTGTATGATTATATGTGTGCTTGTGTATATATATACCTACATCGTTTTTAATCCCCATGTAGATACATATACATACATATACATACATGTACATATATATATGTGGGAAGAGCCATTTTAACGATGCGTACTGCCTTAGTTCTTCGAAACGCCGGGGTTTTAATGGTGGCAGCTGATGAAGGAGATGTTTCTATGTGGCCTGCTCGTTTGTTGCACCTTGTCTACCATTTTGTTCATGTTCTTTTGCCACGTCATGTACCCTGTAATGTATCTATATGTACATGTGAATGAAGGTATATACATACATGTACATATATATGCATATACTCATATATTGTTTATATATATACATATACTCACAGATATATATATATATATATATATATATATATGTGTGTGTGTGTGTGTGTATACATGTGTGTGGCAGTAAAATATCGCAAATCAGACATTAGAGTTCGAAGCTGTTAATCGGCTTCTGGGGTCTTGTCGAAGTTGTTACATGCCGGCAATAAATGACTCTCGTTACATATTTATGAAAATGAAATATATGTATGGCTGTATGCACACATATGTACACGTTGTTGTTGTTATTGTTATCATTATTATTATTATTATTATTATTATTATTATTATTATTATTATTATTATTATTATTATTAAGATTATTATTATATATTTATCATATTACATATTACAGAAAAATTAATAGATCTTTTATACTCTTTAATATATATTTTATTTCATATTGCGACTGTTATTGAGAAAAAAGGAAGGAAAGTAAACAGGTATACCTGTACACATATGCTTGTGGATATAAATATACCTACATACATACAAACATATAGCTATGTATATAAATATGTTTGCAAGTATAAATATATATATATATGTGTTTTTATATATAAATTTAAATATGCATTTATCTGTGTATCTAAATGTTTGATACACATGTAGATACATTTACATTCGCGTGTACACACACACACACACACACACACACACACACACACACACACACTAACCCTCACACATGTGGAAACCACTTGTGAAATTTTAAGCATATTCTGATATGTATATAAGCGCATATAATATAATATTACGGCATATTATCTATTCTGAGATATATATATTTATGTATGCATGTATGTATGTATGTATGTATGTATAGACATAAATTCATACATTAACAAACATACACACACACACACACACACACACACACACAC
>NW_026386608.1:1146-2265 GCF_001194135.2 Octopus bimaculoides | reverse complement strand
CACACACACACACACACACACACACACACACACACACACACACACTCACACACACACACACACATATTGAATAATTATAGTTTCAAATATCGGCGCAGGACCACAGTTTCTTTGAAGGAATGGACTCGACTACATCGTCCCGTCTGTTTTACGAGGACTCACTTTGTGGATCTCTAAATTATGTGAATCAAAATCTGAATGTAAACTCAGAAAGAATGTAAAGACTGATGAAATGCCGCTAAGCATTTTATTTCGGTCTGCCTTTCATCGCCTGAAATTATGAAATGTAACTTCGTCTTCGGCGTAATTTGAACTCAACCTAATGAAGGGTGAAATGTTGCTATGTATTGTGTACGGCGTGCTAACATTTCCACCAGCTCCCCGCCCTATGTCGGTTATAATCTTATATATTACTGGCATAAGAGCTGAAATCTGGGCATAAGGAGCTAGTCGATAACATCGATCCGATTGCTGAAATGGTACTTATTTTATCGGCCCCGAAATGATGGAGGACAAAGATGAACTCGACGAATTTGAACATATACAGAATGGCGGACGCTAAGCCATCAAGTTTCTCGTCCCATATGCTAACGATTCTGTCAGCTCGCTACCTTATATGTCCAGTGTTGTTTTATATCGAACAGTAATAAAAAACAGAAAATACAATTTACACTCGTTGCTGCTTGTAGGTTGCATATTTAAACCATTAGATATGAGTGTGTGCGTATATGTATGTTTGTATGTATGTATGTATGCATGTATGTATGTATGTATGTACGTATTTATGTACGTATGTATGTATGTATGTATGTACGTATGTGTATATTCATTCAATGTTTATTATTCTATAGATTGTATTTTATGTAATCTTAAATATGAAATATGTTAATGAATTACCACAAGCATAGTTAGTTATTGAAAATTGTTTAAATTTGTACGAAAGAAAAAGAATTCTCCCTTGAATTTGCTGACAGAAAAATTCATCTTTGGCAGGCAATTTCTATATCACAAATTGAGAGGGGTCCGACACATAAATAAGTCACACAACTATACACTCATTTGCATACGTATTTGCCGATAATTGTATATGTGTGTATATATATATATATATATATATAT
>NW_026386608.1:0-828 GCF_001194135.2 Octopus bimaculoides | reverse complement strand
ATATACACGATATATAAATTTATATATGTAAATATATATATGTATGCATATACTCATATATTGTTTATATATATATATATATATATATATATACATATGTGGCAATACGCACACACTGACACACACATACACACACAAGCGCGCACGCGCGCACGCGCACACACACACACACACACACACACACACACATTTACTGGATTCACACCCAGAAATCATATGTTTAGAGCATTTAAAATACTAGTTTTCGAACATTGAGCAGTAATCGTGAAAAGAAAATCATTTCTTAGGCAAGATTTTCCAGAGTTTACACATTTCAATATACGAACAATATGGTCGGACGCTGACGGAGACTTGAAGTATTTTTTTTCTTTACTTTCGACTTGATCAAAAAATGGCTACAGAAATATGTATGAATATGTGTACACATATATACATATGTATATTTGAATATGTGTATATATATATATATAATTATTTATACATATACACATACACACATATACCATATAAATAGCTATGCGTATATACATACATGCCTACTTTTATAAACACACACACACCAACACACACATAAACACACACACATAAACACACACACATAAACACACACACACATATATATATAGGCATATACGCATAAGTCATGTGTCCTGGAGTCGCGGCAGTCTGACGACAGAAAGACATGTGATATAGATTAATGATAATTATGCAAACATAAAAAAAGTTCTGTGACATAAATATATACATGAGTTATATATATGTATGTATATATGTATGGATATCTATATGTATATATGCATTTATATATATATGTGTATATATATATAT
>NW_026386606.1:0-208 GCF_001194135.2 Octopus bimaculoides | reverse complement strand
ACTTTGTGATCGATATCAAATGAATGAACCAATGAAGCTGGAAAACAAGATATAATTAAGCGAAAAGGGATACGATTATGCACTCAACCAACGAATACTGGATAACAATTGGATTGCTCAACGTAAAGAATTGCACAATTACGTAATTATAAATAAGCAGAATATGATAACAAAACTAACAGGTAGAATAAGACCAACCGAGGAATAA
>NW_026386605.1:0-293 GCF_001194135.2 Octopus bimaculoides | reverse complement strand
GCCTAAATAATGGATCTACAGATGCAATATCTCTGCATATCTCACGTCTATTTTCATTCCTTCACTTCACTCTCTATTTCATATCTTATCTAAAATAACTATTGCTTAACCATTTTCTGACACCATCTCTGATGAAGGGATATATAAAATATCCCAGAGACAGCTGTAAGACCTTGTATTTATAAATGTTCTAAAATCTTTCACAGCCTTGGATTTTTATCTCATTCTGAATATATATATATATATAGATACATGCCTACTTATGTACATACACATACATACATTTATGTGCA
>NW_026386604.1:0-726 GCF_001194135.2 Octopus bimaculoides | reverse complement strand
TTCTCACGCACAGCATATTTCCAAAGGTCTCGGTCAGAAGTCATTGCCTCTGTGAGGACTAAAGTTTGGAGGTCGAGCTTCACCATCTCATCCCAGGTCTTCCTGGGCCTGCCTCTTCCATGGGTTCCCTCAACTGCTAGGGTGTGGCACTTTTTCACACTGCTATCCTCATTCATTCTCGTCACATGTCCATACCAGTGCAATCGCATCTCTTGCACACCACACCTGATGCATCTTAGGTCCAACATTTCTCTCAAGGTACTTACACTCTGTCGGGTATGCACACTGACATTACACATCCATCGGAGCATACTGGCTTCATTCCTTGCAAGCTTATGCATGTCCTCAGCAGTCAAGGCCCATGTTTCACTGCCATGTAACATGGCTGTTCGTACACATGCGTCATACAGTCTGCCTTTTACTCTGAGTGAGAGTCCCTTTGTCGCCAGCAGAGGTAAGAGCTCTTTGAACTTTGCCCAGGCTATTCTTATTCTAGCAGCTACGCTTTCAGCGCACCCGTCCCCACTACTAACTTGGTCACCCAGATAGCGGAAGGTATCAACTACCTCTAGTTTTTCTCACTGGAATGAGACAGAAGATGTTTTCTGCATATTTTCAGTGTTTATTGCACCTGAACATCTACCACATACAAAACCTATGTATATATGTATGTATGTATATATATATGTATGTATATCATCATCATCATCGTTTAACGTCCGCTTT
>NW_026386603.1:0-247 GCF_001194135.2 Octopus bimaculoides | reverse complement strand
CTGCAAGACATTCTAGTTCAATAAAGAACTGAATCTGTAGGATACTGTCGAGATTTGGTTCGCTCGGAGCTTCTTAATAGGACTTTACCGGAAGGAGAATAATGAAAGGGTGGCTAGCCTTACTTAGAAATAGGCTAAGAAGTAGCTACAACTGTTCCACAAATTACTATCTCGGACCGTTTCCAGTCTGACTAGATTAGAGTATTTGTACTTCCACCTCCAGTGGAAAGGGTGTGTTTTAATGGTC
>NW_026386602.1:0-406 GCF_001194135.2 Octopus bimaculoides | reverse complement strand
ATATATATATATATATATATATACATACGTACGCAGCATATGTGCACGTGTATCTCTTTATATTATGAACAATCATTTACACTAACACACATCACAACGCGCGTACACTTACGCACACCCCGCCCACGTATTTTTTGCAGAACAGTAACATTTATTACGAACACTTGGTATTAAGTAGTAATACGCTCATCATATATGAAGATGAATGAGGTAACAAAATTCAACCAGTCAAAAACCATTCAGGATGCATCACAGCTTATAATTACCTGTTTATCTTTCAGTTCCAAAATCAAAGATATATATTATTGTCACAGCATATACATCCGTATGTATGTATACAATTATCTATGTGCGCATGTAAATATGTGTAAATATAGTACTCTGTACATACATACATACATATATA
>NW_026386601.1:0-201 GCF_001194135.2 Octopus bimaculoides | reverse complement strand
TTTCACCATGGCCACCAGTATGATGAAAACTGCCTTGCCTTCCCGGTTAAAGGAAGGTGGCGGAGCAATATTCACGACAGTCTCGGCCAATAACCGAATTCGTCCCACATGTGACAGCAGCCGTTCGGCATAACCCACAGGTCCGAAATGGCTGGACACTGCACAAGTGCGTGCAGAACGGTTTCGTCGCTCTGACCGCAT
>NW_026386600.1:0-235 GCF_001194135.2 Octopus bimaculoides | reverse complement strand
GATATTTTAATTGATTTTAGAATTGTACTCATGAGTTAATATTCTGTATTAATGTTTGCTGAATATTGTCTAAAATATATGCAATAAAATCAGTATAAGTCAAGAAATCGGTTTGATGTAATGGACGTTTTCGTCCCTCACATTTGGAACATAAAATTCAAACGGTAGAGATTAAATCAGATTCGGAATCAGACTGTACAATTCAATCATATGGAAGGAGCAGGTTGGCCGACAT
>NW_026386599.1:0-483 GCF_001194135.2 Octopus bimaculoides | reverse complement strand
CGAAAGTATTGGTAATTCCGTACAATATACCAGCGTATTTAGGAGCAATGTCAACATGATTGACAATGAAACCCCCTACATAAAATGTTAGAATCATCCCAGTAATAAAGAAAAGAATTCCGGCCAATGTCGTTTGGTTGCAATCAAGGAATCCGATCACGATAATCAGAGACGCTGAACCAATGTAAGAAACTGACTGGAAAAGAACTCGGATGGATCGTGTTGAAAGATAATTCTTTGAACGCAAGAAGTCTGCAAATCTTCCACAAAATGGTATAGCAATCATTTGTCCAATAAACGGAGCTGAAGACATTAAACCATTTGATTTCGAATCGATACTTAACGCTTCTTTCATATACAATGGCAGAATCACTTGGAAAGAAAAAATAGTCCAGTTAATAAATGTATGCGCCATAATGATGGCCCAAACGGCTGTAGACGTCATGATGCTTTTCCAAGGCACGTTCTTAACTTTACTTTTAC
>NW_026386598.1:8037-8314 GCF_001194135.2 Octopus bimaculoides | reverse complement strand
CACATACATACATACGTACATACATTCATACATTCATACATACATACATACATATATACATTCGAACATAAATACATACATACATACATACATACGTACATACAAACATACATTCATTCATTCATAAATACATACATACATATATACAAACTTGCAAACATAGTAACATACATACACAAACACGCAAGCGCACAGACACACACACACACAGACACACTCACACACATATTTAAATGTGTGTATATATATATATATATATATATATATATATATATAT
>NW_026386598.1:5894-6308 GCF_001194135.2 Octopus bimaculoides | reverse complement strand
TACGCATATATATATATATATATATATATACGCATATATATACGTATGTATATATGTGTGTGTGTGTGTATTTGTATATATGTATATATATGTGTGTAGGGAAAGAGTAATAAAATTATACAAACAATAACAATGGTGATGACTATGATGATTATGATGAAAAAATGATGATGATGATGATGATGATGACGATGATGGCGTCGAAGATGATGACGATAATGGCGGCGACAAACGATGACACCGATGTCGACTTGAATGATGATGATGTGGATAGCGATAAACAAACAGTTAAAACAAACCAACGCCACCGTCCTCCCCACCAAAAACAACAAACAAACAAAAAACCCAAAAGAAATGTAAGAAAAAAGGCATTGAAAACATGCGAAGAGAGAGAGAGAGAGAGAGAGAGAGAGA
>NW_026386598.1:3636-4930 GCF_001194135.2 Octopus bimaculoides | reverse complement strand
ATATATATACATAGTGAAAGAGATTGAGGGAGAGAGAGAGAAAGACGGAGAAAGAGTGTGTATGTAAGTGTGAGGGCGTAAGTGTCCGCATGTGCGCGTGTGTGTGAATTCATGTTAAACAAATTTAAACAGGCATGGCTCTGTGGTAAGAAATTTGCTTCCGAACAACATGGTTCCAGGTTCAGTCCTACGTTGTGGCACCTTGGGCCAGTGTCTTCTACAATTACTTTGAGTCGACAACATTCTTGTGAGTGAATTTGGATTGTGGAAACTAAAAGAAGCCCGTCATGTATATGTGTTTGTATACATGCGAATAGGCATGTGAGTATATACTTATGCGTATGTGCCTTTCTGTCTATGTTTGTACCCCACCACTCGACAACCGGTGTTGGTTTGTTTACACCCCTGTGACTTAACTGTTCGTCAACAACAACAAAAAGAAAGACCGATTGAATAAGTACCAGGCTTTAATAGGATAAGTACTGAGGTCGATTCTTTTGACTAAAACCCTTCAAGTTGGTGCTCCAGCATGGCCGCAGTGGGATGACTGAAAAAAGTAAAGGATAAAAGAAAGAAAAAGAAGTATCAAACGACACACACACGCACAAACACACATACACACACATTCACACGATGGAAGAAAATACTCAATAATGTCAATAATCTTGAGGACTGACCGCGATTGCTAAAGAACCTAACATAAATAGCGAAAGCAGGATACATATAAGCAAACGATACTCGCTCAGGAATGGTGGATGAGTGTACAGGTAGAACGTTTAGATAATACTCGTAATATATCTAATTACATCAAAGTCGCCAGCAGGCAGAATCATTAGTACACCGTTTTGAGTTCAAATTCCGCCGAGGTCGACTTTACCTTTCATTCTTTCGGGATCTATAAAATAAGTACCAGTTGAGTACTGGGGTCGATGTAATCGACTTATACCCTCCCTCGAAATTACTGGCCTTGTTCCAAAATTTGAAACCATTATTATTATTATTATTATTATTATTATTATTATTATTATTATTATTATCATTATTATTATTATTATTATTGAGTGAGAGAGCAGTGCATGCCATCAAAGTGACGTTGGGGTAAAATATACGAAGCCCAATATACCCATCATGACTACCTGTCTGACAAGGGTACACCAGGCACATGTATCACAACCATATGTGCGCGACATGGTGATCTCATATCAAGATAAACAGTGCATGACCCCGCAAGTGGGGCCCAGTTAGAATTTTCTTCAGGTCGAGTAGCCCATCCCGCCCAAAAGGTCTCTGAATA
>NW_026386598.1:0-455 GCF_001194135.2 Octopus bimaculoides | reverse complement strand
CACATCTGGTGTATAAGAGAATTTGACATCGCTGCCCTAAACTGTGTCTCATTTCGAGCAATTGTTTCGTCTGGTATCGTGGAGAGGAAAGCGTCGAGTCTTGTCTTGAAGACATCCACATCCATGTCTTGCAGGTCTCTCAAATGTTTTGGCAGGGCATTGAAGAGCTGAGGTCCTCTGAAACCGAGGCTGCTGCAATATCTCGTTCTTATGTGAGATGCAGTGGACGGCACTTTTGGCACCTTGCAGTGGCGACCCGTACGGGCATTCCTGTAGTACTTGATGCTAAAGTTTGGCACCAGTCCTACCAGTATTTTCCATATGTATACTCTCCCGCCTGCGCTCCAGGGAGTAGAGACCTAGTGCCTTCAGTCGCTCTCTGTAGTTCATTCTGTTGGACTGTGGCGATCTCTTTTACTTGTTTCAGTCATTTGACTGCGGCCATGCTGGAGCAC
>NW_026386597.1:0-293 GCF_001194135.2 Octopus bimaculoides | reverse complement strand
TATATACATATCTATCTATCTATCTATCTATCTAACTATCTATCTATCTATTTATCTGTCTGTCTGTCGATGTCGGTCTGTCAGGCTGTCCGTCTAACTACTTGAGTGTTTCTCTGGGTAAGAGGACACGCCATCCAACAAACCAATCAGTCAACATACTATCGTTTCGCCGGCGTCTATACGTTTATATTATAATACACACTCACACAGACACGTGCACATATACACACTCATGTCCACGAGTCTACACACACACACACACACACACACGCACACACACACACACACACACA
>NW_026386596.1:0-1310 GCF_001194135.2 Octopus bimaculoides | reverse complement strand
ACTATCTGTGAGGGAGCCATCCTTTTGGAAGAGGGGTTCTATCTTGCAGCATACTGATGCTGTTTCTTTGGCGAAATGAAAGAAGACCTTTGGGATTGACTTGATGTTTTTTTTATAACCCAGGCTTCTTTGACTGCTCTTTCCCTCACATAGGATTGTTGCAGACTTTTTTCAGTCTCCATCAGTGTTGTTTTTAGGCGGGACCTTTCGCTACTTTTGGGATGTTGGTTGAGGCGATTTGCAACCTTCGTCCGTTGTCTCATAAGGATCTTCCTCTCCCTTGGAATTTTGTTTCTATTTGTTGTGGCCTTGTGCTCTGGAACATATTTCTGGCTTGCACAACAGACATGAAATATTCTAGTTTCATGTCAATGTCTGGTGTGGAGAGACATTTCGGCCAGTCCTGTTGAGGATCTCTTTTTGGATCGATTTCCAGTCTGCTTTGTGGAAGTTCAGATTGGAGAGATTTCGGGTGCTTCCTTTAGGCTGTATGTCTCTGGTTACTTTCGGCCCAAACATAGACAGCTCTATTATGTTGTGATCCAAGACTAATGTTGGCATCAGTTTCACATCATGAATGATGTCCATATTGTTCGTGAAGCAGAGATCCAAAATGTTATTCGCCCTAGTAGGTCTGAGTACAACTTGTTCCATGAATAAGGCATTGGTGAGGTTGAGCAGGGACTCCACCTGTGCTTGTTTGCAATGAGTCATTCCTGAGAGCATGAGTCCTTTGGGCCATTTGATGTTGGAGAAGTTGAAATCACCCATAAGAAATATGGTCACGTGGTGTTTCAGTTGCATGAGGATTTCTTTAATTCTAGTGAGGCAATCTTCAAACTTGCCCATGTGGTTTGGAGCATCCGGTGGGCAATATGTATTGCATATAACTATATTATGTTGTCGTATGTATACAATTAGAGTGTCAAATACCGAATTTGAGTATGACAGTAAGACCTGGGGTGTGAGGTCGTCACGGATGTATACAGCAACTCCACCATGGCTCCTTTCCCTTCTGTCTGTTTGCAGTATGGCATATTTTAGTATGTGTACTTCCGCATCCTCTATATCAGGGCTGAGGTGAGTTTCCACGAGTGCTATGCATAGGGCTTGATTGCATGCAGCAAGGTCTCTCAGGAAAAAAATTTGCTTTTGTTATGATGCAACAGGCCCCCAATATTTAGTAAAAATATTGGCTTGACGACTGTGCAGGCATTAGGGGAGGCCATTCCGTGTCTGTTGACTGTGGTGGTCTTGTGCATATATATATATTATATATATATTATATATATATTATATATATATATTAT
>NW_026386595.1:1824-2015 GCF_001194135.2 Octopus bimaculoides | reverse complement strand
TGTGTGTATGTGTGTGTATGTGTGTGTGTGTGTGTGTGTGTGTGTGTACACGCGCGTGTGCATGTATGTATGAAGTTATGTATGTACACACCTAAGCATTATGCACAATATTAATGTGGGGAAAAGCGTACAGAAATGGTTTCTTTTTTCTAACAGTATTAAAGATACTTTTAATAGTAACAATAATATTA
>NW_026386595.1:0-460 GCF_001194135.2 Octopus bimaculoides | reverse complement strand
CTGGCGTTGACAACACTCAAAACTTATGCTAGTTAACATTTGACACGCTACAATACTAAGCAGCCACCTCCATTATCATCTTCTTACCCTCTTAAACAATCTGGACCACGTCCTAGATGTCACTTTTCGACTAAGATGGCACATGTGTTGTCTTAGTGTAAAAGATGTGCTACAGCAAATATCCTGCTCAAAATCACAGATTTGTTTGTCGGTTGCTGGACCTTAAACAGTTGAACATTTCCGTTAGTGGCTGAAGATATATGCATCTCTGATAACGTGCAGGAGTAATGGGGGAGCATTATAGCCAGGGGTGGAGAGAGAGATTCTTTGAGGTTTGAATAATTCTCCCTTGGAAACATGAGTGTTTCGTTCATCATTCTTAAACAAGCCATATTTAGGGATCTTTTGAGTGAGGTGGGCAACTCGACCAGAAGAAAACTCTAATTGGGCCCCACCTGTA
>NW_026386594.1:0-409 GCF_001194135.2 Octopus bimaculoides | reverse complement strand
CATCGTTAATTCGTTCCTTCGTTCTTTCGTTCGTTCTTTATTTTGTTCGACGTTTATTTCGTTCGTTCGGTCGTTATTTCGTCCGTTCGTTCGTTATTTAGTTTGTTCGTTCGGTGTATCGTTAGTTCGGTCGTTCATTCGTTCGTTATTTCGTTCGTTCCTTCATAATTTCGTTCGTTTTTTCGTTCGTTCGTCATTTCGTTCGTTCGTCATTTCGTTCGTTCGACCGGTCGTTATTTCGTTTGTTCGTTCTTTCGTTCATTCTTTCGTTCATTCGTTATTTCGTTCGTTTATTCATTGGTTTGTTCGTTCGTTCGTTCATTCATTCATTATTTCGTTTCTCATTTCGTACGTTAATTCGTTCGTTCATTATTTCGTTCATTCATTATTTCGTTCGTTCATTCATTAT
>NW_026386593.1:0-642 GCF_001194135.2 Octopus bimaculoides | reverse complement strand
TATATATGTATGTATGTATATATATATATATTTCTATTCGCAGATGCTTTGTAAAGTTGTTTTTTTTTGTATGTTTGGTAGAGACTTTTCGTGCATATATTGTCTACATCCATGCGTAATATAGGTGAACACAATTGCCGATGTTTGCTTTATTTAGCATTTTGCCGCCATATTTTAAGTACTACATTCTTTAATAAGTTTATTTTCAATCTCGTATTTCACTGTGTTAAGAAACATTTTAGGAAGTCGAACGTATATAATTTTTCTACCTTTGACGGAACCACAGCCATTCGGGTGCTTTGCTATTTGTTCGATGTCAAATTCCTTTTCATCAGTGAACACCAAGTTGGGCAGCGCACCTTCAGCAATCCGATGCACGATAGAGCGACTTTTCGCCCGTCTTATGCCCTCATAAACTTGCGAGAGCTCATGACATCGGATCATGTGATACGGGTATTGCTCTTTACCTTTCCCATGGATAACATCGGTGGCGTGGAGAGGGGAGACTGGTTTCCATGGGTAACCGGTGGTCCTTCATAAACAACCTTGACTGGACTTATGCCTCAGAGGGCCACTTTCTAGGTGCAATCCCATGGTCACTCATGATCGAAAGGGGATCGTTTTTTATACACACACACACAC
>NW_026386592.1:0-309 GCF_001194135.2 Octopus bimaculoides | reverse complement strand
TCTATCTATCTATCTATCTATCTATCTATCTATCTGACTTTCTCTCTCTCTCCCCCTCTCTGTCAGTCTCTACCTATCCATTGACCAATTTACCTATCAATCTCTGTCTATCTATGTACTTATCTATCATTTATCTATCTCTTAGGTTTCTTTATTAGCCACACAGGGCTCAACACAGAATCTATTTATCTCTCTTGATAGATATATGTGGTAAGAAGCTTGCTTCCCAACCACATGGTTCCGTGTTCAGTTCCACTGAGTGGCACCTTGGGCAAGTGTCTTCTATTATAGCCTTGGGCCGACCAAAGC
>NW_026386591.1:285-447 GCF_001194135.2 Octopus bimaculoides | reverse complement strand
TATATATATATGCATATGTATGTATATATATGCATATGTATGTATATATACGCATATGTATATATACGCATATATATATAGGTATGTATATATATGCATATGTATGTATATATATACGCATATATATATATAGGTATGTATATATATATATATATATATATA
>NW_026386591.1:0-110 GCF_001194135.2 Octopus bimaculoides | reverse complement strand
ATATATATGTATGTATATATATGCATATTTATATGTATGTATATATATATATGCATACATGTATATATATATGCATATATATATATAAATGATGACGATGATCATGATAT
>NW_026386590.1:0-476 GCF_001194135.2 Octopus bimaculoides | reverse complement strand
TATATACATATATACATACACGCATATATACATACACATATATGCACACACACACATGTTTATGCGTATTGTTTTATGTCTTTTCTTAGACCATCATACCAAGAGTAACTGTTCTATAAGTAAACACAACTCTTTAGAATAGGCGGAGTCGCTTTCATTTAAATTTCTTGTCTACTGAAAGAGGGAGTTTCAATATCTGACTAATTGCCCCTCGTTTTAAGTTAAAACAAAGTCAATAACTAAAATATTAGTTCGCTATACAACCCTTATTAATTATGTATATATAAATTTGCAGAAAACATTTTTATAAATTTGTGGAAATTTTTAGTATATGCGTCCCACTGAAAGCGAATAAAATGTGCTTATAATGCGCAGCGGCAGGTGTGAATAATGGCTGGCGAGATGTTTAGTAAGTAGAGCTGATGAGGTAAAGAGAATGGGAGAGAAAAAGGTAATTTGAGAATATATATATATAT
>NW_026386589.1:0-383 GCF_001194135.2 Octopus bimaculoides | reverse complement strand
ATGTATATACATATATAAATATATGGCACTATAGACACACACACAAACACACGCACACAAATGAGGATCGGTTCCCGGTACGTAAAGCAAGTCATGCAACGTTGAGAATCGAAGCTATGAATAAAAGCTATGAAGGCGGAATTGTCACATGCAGCAAGTGTCTTTTACCTGGTTCCAGCTGCCTCTCTTCAACAACAAAGATTCGCATTCAAATTTACTTTGCATCTTATTCATTTCATTTGTTGAATTCATGCAGACCTCGCCTCCCTGCACACAAATATGTGCTTGGTGTGCATTTATGATTTTTTAACATATACATAGGCGCGCATACCTTCATACATATATACGCATTGTACATATATGAGTGTGTGTATGTATATATA
>NW_026386588.1:0-277 GCF_001194135.2 Octopus bimaculoides | reverse complement strand
CTATCTATCTATCTATCTATCTATCTCTCTATCTATCTCTCTATCTTTCTATCTATCTATCTCCTTTTCTCTGTTCCAAATAAGGAGGTAAATGACACCATCACCATTACCACGAGTCCTTCTAATTGCCAATTATACTGTTTCCTTTGAGTGTATTGTTCAAGTGTTTCCAAAGATCTGAAGACTTCATCTTTTACTGCTGCTGCTACAATTATGAAATACTGTACCATCTAGATTATGGGGCAGGGGGAGTGAGGCGGGGGTAGAGAGGCGGGGG
>NW_026386587.1:0-423 GCF_001194135.2 Octopus bimaculoides | reverse complement strand
CCACCACTACCACCACACCACCACTGCCACCACACCACCACCACTACCACCACACCAACACTACCACCACACCACCACATCACCACTACCACCACATCATCACCACTACCATCACTACCACCGCTGCCACAACACTGAATCTCAAAATCAAATTCATTCAAGAATCAAATCAGTATTTAATACACCTTCAGTGTTTTTTTTCTCCTTCATCCTCTTTCATCTCTCTCCTCTTCTCTCCTTGCTTTTTCTTCATCTTTACTTTCTCTTCTTTCATGGTTTTATATGTATTCATTCAGCTACCCATCAACTATAAATTCATTGCTGCTGGTATCCCAGCTTACTCATTACCCTCTCTCTCATTCTGTCTCTGTCTCAATTGCTTTCTCTTTCTTTCCCCCTTTGCTCTCTCTCTCTCTCTCTCTC
>NW_026386586.1:0-322 GCF_001194135.2 Octopus bimaculoides | reverse complement strand
GTACAAATGCAAAACAAAAGTCAAACATAAAACAATAATAATAATAATATATAAACCACTGAGTTATTGACCTTACTCAGTTATACAGAAGTAACTTTGATAATGACATTTTAACTCATAACCATGAAATCAATAGAATTGTCACTTTGGCAGACAGCTGGATAAATAGTTTATTTCTGGCGTCACATTCTATATTTTACTCGACTCAATTGACAATTCTTACACATTCATTAATTACGATTTTTCATCTTTATTTCTAAACCACGCAGTTCGCTCCTAAGTGCTAATCACATAGATAGATAGATAGATAGATAGATAGATA
>NW_026386585.1:0-344 GCF_001194135.2 Octopus bimaculoides | reverse complement strand
ATGTCCTCAGTGTGTGTGTGTGTGTGAAAACCATCTTTCAAATATCTTTAAACTGAAACTGCTTCTTTTCTATGTTCCAAATTTAATATTTTTTAATCATTTTCCCCCCGTTGTTTTTATTATCAGACTGTTACTGATTTCTTTGGAACAAACATCGACATTCCAAACCAGCTATTTCAACCAACCATCCCATTTTATGATAAAGTAGGATGGTGGCTGGTTGATTTATTGGTTGTTTCATGTCAGCCAAAACTTAACATGCTTTTGATCAAAATTATTTCATTTTATTCCGGTTGAAGATTGTTGGCACTCCGTCGCTTACGACGTCGAGGGTTCCAGTTGAT
>NW_026386584.1:0-200 GCF_001194135.2 Octopus bimaculoides | reverse complement strand
TCATGTACATTGTTTTGTCTTGGTATAAAAGATGGGCCACAGCAAATATTTTGCTCAATACCACAAATTTGCTTATCGGTTGCTTGACCTTAACCAGGTGAGCATGTCTATTAGTAGCTGACGATATCTGCATCTCTCATCACGAGCTATGGAAGCACCATAGCCATGTGTTGAGAGGAATTCTTTGGGGTTTGAATAAT
>NW_026386583.1:0-280 GCF_001194135.2 Octopus bimaculoides | reverse complement strand
ACCGGGTCTTCCGCTCTCGTTCTCTCCAGGATTTCCCACATCATCGCCACTCCTACCTTGTCACTCCAACTCTCCCTCTCTGCTCGTCTCTTGATGTAACTACATGCAATGCGCAACCAACCAGCGATCGGATAGTGTCGGATCAACTTCCCACAAACCGAGAACAACTCTCTCCTGCTGACGCTGGAACTCAGCTCTGGGATCTCGTTTCCTCGCCGGAATACCAGCTTGCCCGATCTGTCTTTTTGTAGCTTCAGCCCCAGTGCAGCTCCCCCCACCA
>NW_026386582.1:0-313 GCF_001194135.2 Octopus bimaculoides | reverse complement strand
AATGGGGAGGGGAGAAAGGAGTTGGTCAGTTGTAATGTGTGCGTGGTGTGTGTTGTGAAGTGATGTGTGGTGTGATGTGAGGATGTTGGGAGGTGGGGAAAGTGAAGGCGGGGGAGGCAAGAGTGGGGAAAGCATGGGTGGAGTGTTGGTTAGGCTGAGGGTGGGAGGAGGGAGGTGGGTATGTTTGCATGTATGTATGCATACGTATGTGTGTGTTGTATGTTATGTGTGTGTATGTGTGTGTATGTATGCATGTATGTATGTAGGTAGGTTTGTATGTATCCATGTATGTATGTATGTATGTATGTATATG
>NW_026386580.1:0-1048 GCF_001194135.2 Octopus bimaculoides | reverse complement strand
TGACCAATGATGCAAATAATATAAAATACGTAAACAAACGAGGGGAAATGGAGTGGAATTCGTAAACAACGAGAAAAAATGGAAAACAGGACAAGTAAACACAGAGAAACGACCCTTCATCAGTTGTCGGCTGTCTATCTACTCCTCATTTCGAGCATTGAACGACAATATGAGTCTTCAAAGACCGTTGCTCCCATAAATATGTTATTTGCACCGTTGTCGACATCCTGTACCCATTTATGCATGTATATCTATCTATCTATCTATCTATCTATCTATCTATCTATCTATCTATCTATCTATCTATCTATCTATAGATATGCAGGGCAGGGAATCGTCAATTAGTAATAAAATTAATAATTAACAATTTTGCCGGGTAGCTCAGTATGAAAAACCCTTTTCGGTAAAATCATTTATAATCATAAATATATAGGGATTGACAGTAACCTGCTTCTCCAGGAGAAGGTTACTGTCAATCCCTATATATTTATGATTATCTATCTCTCTATATATATAAACATATATTATTTATTATTTATTATATATATATAAACATGTGTGTTCGTATATGCATGTATGTATATGTGTATATATATGTATATATATGTATATATATATATATGTATGTGTCTGTAGCTACATATATTTGCATGTAGCGTATATCGTATGTAGTTATGTAACCAAACAAACACATATATGAATATACTCGCATACTTCAAGCACCCATATCCACATATACATGTGCGAGCACATATACACATATATAATTAGATGGGTAGGTAGATACGCATGAATATGTGAATATATACATACATTAACATATTAAGTACATACGTGCGCGTGTCTTTATACACATATAAGCGTATAATTTTTCTTCCTGCTTGAAACTGAAGGAAAGAGCAGAGCCTAGGAGTCCTTCAGGCTCTCCGAGGTTTGTGAGATTGTTGCTTAGTTAAACTGGTGTAAATACGCCGTATCAGCTCACACCGCTCCCCCAATAAGACTGTGGACTGTATGCATTTAAGAGTGATATATATATATATATATA
>NW_026386579.1:0-393 GCF_001194135.2 Octopus bimaculoides | reverse complement strand
AAATTGTAAGAGGCTCCCTGTAATAACAGTGTAGCAACACGGCGGTGCATTAGCATGGCCGCAGCTCTAAGCTGAAACTATAATAAAAAAAAAATAAAAAAAAAATATATATATATATATATGCTGCTAGAATAAGAATAGCCTGGGCAAAGTTTAGAGAGCTCTTACCTCTGCTGGCGACAAAGGGACTCTCACTCAGAGCAAAAGGCAGACTGTATGACGCATGTGTACGAACAGCCATGCTACATGGCAGTGAAACATGGGCTGTGACTGCTGAGGACATGCGTAAGCTCGCAAGGAATGAAGCAAGTATGCTCCACTGGACGTGTAATGTCAATGTGCATGCCTGTCAGAGTGTAAGTATCTTGAGTGAAAACCTGAACATAAGAAGCA
>NW_026386578.1:0-375 GCF_001194135.2 Octopus bimaculoides | reverse complement strand
TGTATGTATGTATGTATGCATGCATGTATATATGCATGTATGTATGTATGAATATATTCACATATATAGATGGTAAATGAGAGATGTTGATCTAGACCGCTGTACACAATCTGCGCGGATAGTTTACAAGCCAAGCCACTTAGCATCAGTCTACAGAGACACGGTCTTACTGGCAGAATTTCAAGTCAATAAGAACGAATATCAGAAGCTTCAATGAAGGATTGCTCTCCAGATGTCCTGCGTGTTTCTCTTTTTGCATGCCTGTTATTTCTATGTAGATATGAACGTAGGTACGTATGTTTGTATGTATTGTATTTCTGGACGAGAGTCTGTATGTATATATGTGTGTGTGTGTGTGTCTGTATATATATATAT
>NW_026386577.1:0-202 GCF_001194135.2 Octopus bimaculoides | reverse complement strand
TAGTGTAATTCTGGTGTGTGGGCATTTGTGTATCATTCTGTTCTTTTCTCCAGAGTTCTTGGTTGCCTTTCTCTTTTCTATTCCTTGTCCTTCATCTGGAGCCAGTTAGGGGCTACTGGCATCGACCACATTCGCATGGTGCTCCTTTCATGCCCCAAAGAACAAAAATAAACATAGGACTGCAGCTGGAAGTGCTCAGGTG
>NW_026386576.1:0-259 GCF_001194135.2 Octopus bimaculoides | reverse complement strand
ATGTCTGGCTTGTTGCGCTTACATGGGTCGCTGTTTTGTGGGAATGTCCAACCAGTGTTCTATAATTTTAAAGGTGTGGGTACCTTCTGGTTTTGATGTGCCTTTGGTATGGCAGTCAGGACAATCCTTCCTGCGTATGGCATTGTAGGACCGTCTTAGCGACAATGTCATGTCTCATGGGAAGGTAGAATCTTGCAGTTATTTTTGGACAACTCAAGCACTTCTAGGTTTCTAAGCAGATCTGTTGTTACACAATCCT
>NW_026386575.1:0-479 GCF_001194135.2 Octopus bimaculoides | reverse complement strand
ATCGCGATACACAGATATTGTTTTAAGCTGAGTGGGGTACTAGATTCTCTTGTTGGAAAATATAAGGACACAGATCGTATCGTATAGCCAGCTGCATACGACATCTCCTGCGGCTAAATTACAGCAACATTCATCCTAAACCAAGACTGCCATGTAATGTTGGCAAACAATCTTTACTCCAAAGTACTGTTGCTGAATATCTGTCGTTGTGAGATTTAAAAATAGTAATTTTCTAAAAATTTATATATATATATATATATATATATATAGATATAGATATAGATATAGATATAGATATATACAGACACATATTAATACACACACACACACACATGTACGGAGAAATTATCAGCTATGGTGGGTATTTGCAGCATCATCGTTCCATCGCTAATAATATATACACATACTTACATACCTATATGTATGTATCTATCTATCTATCCATCTATCCATCCATTCATCCATCCATCTATATATAT
>NW_026386574.1:0-411 GCF_001194135.2 Octopus bimaculoides | reverse complement strand
GTTAATGTTTTTGTATTTTTTCCACACATATTTTTCTGTTTTCTCCCCTCTACTGACGTACAAGGAACTTTATATGTGCGCGCTTGTGAGTATGCGCGTGGATGCGTGCGTAATGTAGATATATGCGTGCGTATATAGAGATATGTGCGTGCCTATATGGATATATGCGTGCATGCGATAATATACGCAGTTTTAGACGCGTTTTGACTTTGTCACTACACAGTAATTTCCCTTTGTTCATTTTTCACAGGAATTTTCAATGGCCACATAACCGAAGAGATGTTGGTGTGGGCTCCCACCCTGGCATCCGAAACTCGGAGTTTAATCATGGCTACTGAATAACTGTCACATATTTTTACAGATATATATATATATTAGAAGGTTTGGAGGTGATGTACAGGTATTATATAT
>NW_026386573.1:0-342 GCF_001194135.2 Octopus bimaculoides | reverse complement strand
ATGTATGTATGTATGTGTGTATGTATGTAAGTATGTATGTATGTATGTATCGTGGCACTTCGTCGGTTACGAGGTCAAGGGTTCCGGTTGATCCGATTAACGGGACAGCGTGCTCGTGAAATTAACGTGCAAGTGGCTGACCGCTCCATAGACACATGTACCCTTAACGATTCAGCATGACAAGGCTGGCCCATTGAAATGCAGGTACAACAGAAACAGGAAGAAAGAGTGAGAGAAAGTTGTGGTGAAAGAGTACAGCACGGTTCGCCATCACCCTCTGCCAGAGCTACGCGGAGCTTTAGGTGTTTTCGCTCAATAAACACTCACAACGCCCGGTCGTGA
>NW_026386572.1:0-438 GCF_001194135.2 Octopus bimaculoides | reverse complement strand
AGACCAACTTTAGGTCAATTAAAGAAAGACAGAAATGACAACCAGAAGAATATTTATGACAAACAGGATAAAACACAGTATTAAGGGGCAAAGTAAACAATAAAGTGAGGCCTAAAGAGGAAAGGGTGTGATTTGAGGGAGGTTTGGCTGCTATTTCTAGCAGCTCTAGCTACCACGTGGAGATCTCCTGCATAGGCTTAGATATTGCACGGAATGTTTTTGCAGCAGGATGCAATGCACTACGCAGACACATGCGTATGTACGTGTGTGTGTGTGTGTGTTTGTGTACGCATATATATATATATCTATATATATGTATATATATATGCTTGTATGTGGGTATACACACACACACACACACACACACACATATATATATACAGATATATGCACACACATACATACATGTATGTATATATATATATATATATACATATA
>NW_026386571.1:0-213 GCF_001194135.2 Octopus bimaculoides | reverse complement strand
TGGCCATCCCTGATCCATCATCTGTGGTGGTCTTGGACAATGGTTTGTGTTGCGTTGACTCTGTACCCTCTGCATCCATATAGATAGATATATAGATAGATAGATATATAGATATATAGATAGATAGATAGATAGATAGATAGATTGACTGATAGACAGATATATAGATAGAAATATGTGTACATATATAATTCTAAATATCAATATCTATTC
>NW_026386570.1:0-486 GCF_001194135.2 Octopus bimaculoides | reverse complement strand
ATGTATGTATGTATGTATATATATATATGAATACAGATCTACGTATTTCTTTTGCAAGATTCCTGATGTGAAATCTTGTGTTTGAACAGATATTGTTATATTTCAGGATTGTCTTTTCTTTTTGCTAAATAAGCACATGCACCATATATTCGTTCCTCACTTCATATATATTATTGTTTTAATTTTATTATCCTTTGTCTGAAATCTTTTGTAACACATCCTGTGACCTCTTTAGTGGTATGGGTACGTGTGTGTGTTCGACTGGACACATTTCTCTACTGTTGCTTGCATCTAATATTTACAAACGTATAATGCCGTTATAACATAATTTTGAGGTGAAGCAATTGTAAATATATTAATGCGAGTTGCATAATTTCCCAGCCAAATTTACATTTCTTTTCAGATCTTCATGCCAAGTATATAAAATGCCTAGTCTTTATTTAAATACATTCCAATATATTGATATGTGATTTCACTGGAGTAATT
>NW_026386569.1:0-702 GCF_001194135.2 Octopus bimaculoides | reverse complement strand
ATATATATGTATACACACATATACACATATACACATACCTATACACACAAACATAATCACACAAATATACATATGCATTCATACATATATATACACATATACACATACATACATACCTACATACATATATACACATACATATACTCACCTATATATATACATATATACATATACATATATATATATATATATATATACATACATATACATATATATATATATATACACACATACACATATATACACATACATACACATACCCAAATATATATATATATATTTACATATATAAAATACCTATACACAAATACGCACCCATACATATTCACAAATACACTCATTTATGAATATATAAAGAAATTTATGCATAAATATATCTGTGCACAAAAATATACATACAACCAATTAAGCTTACGTATATTCATATTTATATATTTTTTATAAATAATAGCAATAAAAGTAAAAATAAAAATAAAAATAAAAATACATATATGTACACAAAAATCTATACAAACACATCTAGTTTCATACAAAAACATGAATATATATATACACACACACACACACTCTCCCACAGATACACGTGTATATATTAACACTTATACACGTATACTCATACACACATGTATATTTTGTATGTATTTGTTGTTATATGAATTTATATAGATATTCATACGTAATTTAATATACTCCCTAGAACGT
>NW_026386568.1:0-542 GCF_001194135.2 Octopus bimaculoides | reverse complement strand
TGTGTGTGTGTGTGTGCGTGTGTGTGTGTGTGTGCGTGTGTGTGTGTGTACACACATACATCAAGACATATCGGGAACACTGACTGATAAATAGAGATGAATGTACAGTTTGTGATGTATATTTTCTGATCTGAAATAAATACATGGCATTGATAAGGTTTTACGTTAATAATAGAAGTGTGGGAGGGGGGCTTCTCTACGAAGCGAGAGAATATACTACCAATCTAACTATTTATACATTTATCATCTGCTGCTTCTAGTCTATAATCGCCTTCCATCACTTCAACCGTCTCCCTTCTACCCTGTCTGTCTGCTCTTTATATTCATTCGCTTTATGGTCCTTTGCGGTGCTGTTGTTTACCTTATCATTCCTTAACTCCGCCATCAATTCAGTGAGTGATATTGTTGTATAGTCATTGGTTTATATAGATATACTTCTATATTATACCATAGACACTTTGCGCTTTTTTTCCATTCTATTAGTATCATTGTCTCTTTTCACTCTATCTTTCTCCGTATAAATTATAGTATAAATATATATA
>NW_026386567.1:0-420 GCF_001194135.2 Octopus bimaculoides | reverse complement strand
TTTGCAGAGGTGTGTTTAACAATATTTAGTAGTTAAAGTTTGTTATTATTGGCTCTGGCTAATTCTAGAAGACATTTTATGTCAAAAATCGCAAGTTTTGAACTACAAAAAATATCGACTGTTTTGAAAACGTTTTTTTTTTTTTTTTGCATTTCCCATCTATATCAGTCATGGATATTTCATACACATTCGCATTGAATAGCAACGACACACACACACACACACACACACACACACACACATGAATGGGTGGATATATGTATGTGTGTATGTGTGTGTGCTGTGTCTTTATGTGTATGGTCGTCATACTCATCACCACTTGACAACGAGTGCTGGTTTGTTTACGTCCCCATAAGTTAGCAGTCCGGTCAGACAGACTGACCGATAGAAAAAGTACCAGACATGAAAAAAAAAAAAAAA
>NW_026386566.1:0-383 GCF_001194135.2 Octopus bimaculoides | reverse complement strand
ACACATACATACATACGCTCCCATACACACATACAGGTACATGCATTTGCATGCACACACACACACACACATACACCATTCTCGCATACTCACATGTACCTGTGCAGCCTAGTTCAGCTAGGTCACAGTTATTATCTCTTTTACACTCAGCCTCTTTCTTCTAACCATTTCATCATGTTGAACCATTAATCCCTACATGTTTTTTTTCTCTTTCCGTTTTTTTTCCATTTCCCCTCTGTTTTTTCCCTCTTAATCCTTTCTGTCGAAGAGTGTAGGCTCAAATTGTTGAAGACTTTTCCATTCTTCCCAAGTGTTAAACAACTACACCTGCTTGTTCTTCCTTCACCTGCTTGTCGTTTGTTTTCTGTAAATTTGAACTACAT
>NW_026386565.1:0-245 GCF_001194135.2 Octopus bimaculoides | reverse complement strand
ACCATGGTACTGTCAACTCGGATAGTTGGTCCCTCTGTTGGGTCGACATTTAGCTGACTCTCTTTCTTCCATTCATTCTCTTTATTGAGCAACCTTTCGTAGTGGCGTCTCCAAACCTTTTCCTTTGCAGCATCGTTTAGTGCAAGTGTACTATCACATTTCTCTCCCACGACATCACGATTCTCTCTCACATACTGTCTTATGTCTTTATTGCCCACAAGGGGCTAAACATAGAGGGGACAAAC
>NW_026386564.1:616-760 GCF_001194135.2 Octopus bimaculoides | reverse complement strand
GTATGTCTACCTGTTCTTCTGGGCTGTCTCTGTGTATGCTGTGAATTTTAATGTCTGCTATTTGCCTATGTATTTATGCATGTTCGTATGTTTGTCTGTGTTTGTGTATGTATATATGTATTTGTGAATGCATGTGTATGTATG
>NW_026386564.1:0-433 GCF_001194135.2 Octopus bimaculoides | reverse complement strand
GCATGCATCTATGTGTGTGTATGTATGTATGTGTGTATGTATATGTATATATGTATTTATGACTGTAAGTATGTATGAGTGTATGTATGTATGTATGCATGCATGCATATATGCTTGTATATATGTATGCATGCATGCATGTATGTATGTGTGTATGTATATATGCATATATGTATGCATGTATGTATGTACATATGTATGTATGTACATGTATGTACGTATGTATGTGGCAAAGTTCTTTTGTTTTCTCGTTTTCAGCCTCTGTTTTAGTCCAGACAGCTGAAGGGGTTTGTGGATATCTGAATTAGTTGGGTTGCGCATGTATATGTGTGCGTGTACATGTATGTGAGTGAGATTATCTTGCAGTAGGTGTGCATGTCATTTTAGTACACAAGTGTGTGTGTGTGTGTGTGTGTGTGTGTGTGTGTGTGTG
>NW_026386563.1:0-455 GCF_001194135.2 Octopus bimaculoides | reverse complement strand
GAGAGTTAATTACTGTCCGAATGTTCTTGGCTCTTGGCCTCACAACCTTCTCTCAGAAGGTTTTTGTATAGTGTTTTTGATGAATATTTCTGGAATCTCCCTACTGTATCCGGGTAGAGAGATTTCAGTGTATTGTTTGTGCTCCGTGTTACATGTATGATTTTGATGTGTTGTGGTGGTGTTGTGCGTGGGTGATTGCTTGTTTTCGTGTCATTATCTGTTATGTTAGTGTTTGACCTAATGAATTTCATTAGGTCTGGATTGTTTCTGTTTATCGCTGTCAAACTTGTTGTGGGGTTCTGTGTTGGTGTTTTTGTTTTCTGTGGATGTGTTGGTTTCGGGGCTGGTAAACCTCCCCGCTTTGTTTGTTTGTTTTTCCGTTCTTTCTTTCCCCTTTTTCTTCTACCCCCCGTGGCCACTTGCCAAACCTCTGTGTCATCTTCATCTGACATGTC
>NW_026386562.1:0-486 GCF_001194135.2 Octopus bimaculoides | reverse complement strand
CTACTACTACTACTACTACTACTACTACTACTACCACCATCACTGCCACCACCACTACTACAACTACTGCTACTGCTGCTGCTGCTGCTACCAATAATAAAAAAATGATACTACTACTACTACTACTACTACTACTACTACTACGTATAATAATAATAATAATAATAATAATAATAATAATAATAATAATAATAATAATAATAATAATACAAAACCGCGTCTGTCTTCCTTGGTCCTGGGACGGTTTTGATAGTCAGAAGATCGATGACCAAAGTTGTTTAAATCAATCAATATTTTCAGGCATAGACTATCTAAGACTACATTTATCATATGTGCTATTCTTCTCCCTCTCACCACCATCACTCTCTTTTATTTTTAATTTTAATTAAAAAAAATTTTTTTTTTAATTGTTAGTTTGTGATCCGTGACATATATTCCTGTGAAGGATACAGATCCCACGTTTTACTACTACTACTACTACTACTA
>NW_026386561.1:3614-4128 GCF_001194135.2 Octopus bimaculoides | reverse complement strand
AACCCTCGACGTCGTAAGCGACGGAGTGCCAACAACAACAACAAACAATAACAATGTCAACTCATTATTTCAAATGTTTCCCTTGGGTGATCATGATCAACGTGTATTAATTATTACAATTTTTCACCCTTACAACATTTATAAATTTTTACAATAACATTACTGAACATGCAAACAACAATGTTAACTTGTTAATATGTGTTAACTATTTATGGAATACCAAAGAACTTATACACCTTATTACTAAGGAAATTTTTTGCCAAAAAGTTAAAATTCATAAAAAAACATTCATTTTAAGGTTAAAGCCAAAAGTAAGGTTAAAAAACACCAAAAAGAATGGTTTTTTTAGCATTAGATACTGAAAAGAATAAATAAATTCATCGATATATATTTTTATGTGTAGATTAAACCTAAGTTTGATATATATTTCTGCTAGATTTCAGTAGTATTGGACTATCACTTCAGAGCTATTTTAAGCACTCCTTATGACTTGTCCTACCCTTCAATGTTGAAA
>NW_026386561.1:0-2297 GCF_001194135.2 Octopus bimaculoides | reverse complement strand
CAAGGTGATTATTTCAAAGGAGATGATGTTAAAACTTAGGCAAATAAGCTATTTTTAGTATACATAACTAGTCTGGGAACCGTTTGATACCCCCTCATAAATGACACATGCCCATGATGCCACACAGAAGAATTGAATTTGGGATCTAGTGATTGCAAAGCAAGCAAACATTCTAAGTATTTGAAAATAGTCTTCAATAGTATTGAAGACTATTGATAAATATTGTTACAAATAGTATTGTACTCTTTACACAAGGCACACCTTTTATTTTTTAGGCATGACTTTCATCTCGTACTTGGTTTAATATTTAAAACTTCAGGAGAGTGGGAAATTCAAGTACATCAACCCCAAAAAGATGAAAGCTAAAGTCAACCTCAGCAGAATTTGAACTCAGAACACAGAGACAGACAAAATGCCGCCAAGCATTTGTTTAATGATTCTGCCAGATCATCATTTTATACCTGATTTAATATGGAAGACATTTAGGTAAGATATTTAATGTAAAAAGCAAATGTAAAAATTTTTTAAAGAAACATTAAAGATAATAAAGATGTTTTAAAGAACACATTTTTTAAAATAATTCAAGAGTTAAATGTAAAATGCATTGGTTGAGGGCTTTATGATTTTATTTATTAAAAAAATTGAGAAAATTTTATCACAAAACAAGAAACTCAGTGACCAAATTGATCGTTGTATTTTTTTATGGGTATAATTTACATCATTTGGCCTCACATTAAAGCATGTAATAGTTGATGTTACCGATGGTAACAATGTCTCAATATGAGATGACCATGGCTGGAATACTTGTCAGATTTTAGAAGATTCAATACTGACTGCAGAGATCAGCATGCTGAATGTGCACAGTTCTATACAAAACAAAACTATGGATGTCTGGAGTATAAGATTTATAGGTCACATTAAGATGTTCAACCAACTACCTTTATGACATAGCTCTGCTAAATCAGAATAGGCCAGAGCTACACAATCACAAACTTTTACAGTTTGATAATCATTGAAATTGTAGTAAGGCACTATATTTGAAAGATCTTTGATATTAAATGACATACAAATAGTAAATTCCTCAACAATCGTACTTGGCAGAATAAGGCTTTGATATAAAAAGAAACACTACTTTGTTACTCTAAAACAAATTTTTAACGTGTACTTTCTTATGGCTTGATAAATGGCTGTTACGGGTGAATGATTTGCCACAAATTTCACAGCTGAAAGGTTTCTCTCCTGTATGAATGCGCCTATGTCGAGGTAAATCACCATTCCGTAAAAATGATTTGCCACAAATATCACAACTAAAAGGCTTTTTTTCAGCATGTGTCCATTTATGACTGGTTAAATGACTATTTTGGGCAAATTGCTTACCACAAATATTACAACGGTATGGCCTCTCTCCAGTATGTATTCGCTTGTGACTAAAGTACTTTTTACAGAGAATGTTCTACCACAAATATCACAGCTGTAAGGTTTCTCTCCAGTATGTATTCGTCTGTGTGTTGATAACATGCTGGTCTGGGAAAACATTTTACCACAGATTTCACAGTGATATGGTTTCTCTCCTGTGTGTGTTCATCTATGACTAGCTAAAATATTACTCTGGGTAAAGGCCTCACCACAAATCTCACAATGGTATGGTTTTTCTCCAGTATGAATCCTCTTGTGGTTACGTAAAGAACTCTTTACCAGGAATGATTTACCACAAGTATCACAACCATAAGGTGCGAAAGTTTAACCACAGGTCTCACAGCGGAATGGTTTTTCTCCAGCCTACAACTTTTTCTGTTCATATTACGAACGTACCAGCTGTGGAGCTTAAGCTTTGTTCTTTCATTGCAGAACGTAACTTACCAGTGAGACTTATGGATCATTTACCTAGACTAATTCAGTATGCAATATCCTGATTCTAAAATAACTAAAGATATTAAATGTGTAAGAACCGAAGCCACTCAAATATATAAAAATATTTTAGGTCCTCATTAAACAGTTCAAACAGTGCAAGTTTTCATTAATTGTTGAGGAAATTACTGATGCAGTTACAGCTTGTTCTGTTAGCTTGATTTTATAGTTATAGCACTCAAAAAATTACTGATAGTTATCTAATTCTTTTGGAAGTTTTTCCTCTGTTGAAAGGTTCTTCACCTTACATGATATTCCTTTTGAAATTTTGATAGGACTTGCCGGTGACAATGCTAGTCTATACTATAAAAGGCAAATTTTGTATGTAGTTTTAGTATATGTCATTACAGTATCGAAATGTGATTGTTTCAGTTTTGATCTTTTTGTAT
>NW_026386560.1:207-425 GCF_001194135.2 Octopus bimaculoides | reverse complement strand
TTGTCCCAGATGTGAGAGCAATTTTCCATCGTGGGCCTTACCTGAGCTTTGTAGAATATCAATAATAGTTGGAGGAAGATTTTATCTTCTGTCTCTGAAGAGAGGAGCCAGACATTGAGATGGAAATGGTTTTAGCAATGTTAAGGAGAGTAGGAGCCGTTCTGGCACAGCCGTTCTGGCACGGCCGTTCTGGCACGGCCGTTCTGGCACGGCCGTTC
>NW_026386560.1:0-197 GCF_001194135.2 Octopus bimaculoides | reverse complement strand
CTGGCACAGCCGTTCTGGCACGGCCGTTCTGGCACGGCCGTTCTGGCACGGCCGTTCTGGCACGGCCGTTCTGGCACGGCCGTTTTGGCACGGCCGTTCTGGCACAGCCGTTTTGGCGTCGCTATTTGGTGTTACTGATTCAACGCTGACTTATTTGACATAGGATTTCGTCTGCCGTTACGTTCTGAGTTCAAATT
>NW_026386559.1:0-662 GCF_001194135.2 Octopus bimaculoides | reverse complement strand
TGCTATATGTATTTTCAGATGGAAATCAAATTTTATGTTGTACAAGGGATGATTCTTTAAAGATATTAGACTTGAGAACATGTAGTGTTTTAGCAATATTAAAGTGAGTGGGAATTTTTATATTAGTGTTCAGTTTATGAAGTCTGTTTCCCTTTATATAAGGAAACAGATTTCATAATAAGAAATAAATTTTTACAATTGTGAAATCTTGTGTATGTATGTGTGTTATTTTAAATATGAACCTATATATTAAAACTAATTAACTTACAGTACTGAGACAATGTTCATGTGAGTAAATTGTAAATAAGTTTACTGGCATGTGCTTAATAAACCTTGTGTAAACAGATCCTATGATTAAACTGCAGGGCTCTATCTCTCTGTAGAGGGAACCAAAGAACAACTCAGTGTGTGTCACATGTTTGTTGCCAGCTTATCAATAGTATTTAGTTCATTTATTAATAAAGAGTTGAAAGCTTTTCTCTCTCTCTCTCTCTCTCTCATGAATAAAGTGGGCACAGTTGATAAACTGGCAATAACTAGGTGAAGCGTGTTGGACTATTCTGTGGCTTATTCTGTAGAGAGTGTGCTGTTTTTTAATCACAGAAAGGTTAAATGTGCACCAATATATTGTTTATAATTTACATTTAAATTGTGTGTGTGTG
>NW_026386558.1:0-845 GCF_001194135.2 Octopus bimaculoides | reverse complement strand
GAAAATGGAGGGGATCAAGAGGTGGTATTCATCAACTTTTAGACATAATATTATGTCTATTTATTTATTTTTTAAATATTATAACAATATACATACATGTATAACATATGCTTTACATATATAATATATAAAAATATAATAATACCAGTAATTATTAAAATATATAACGCAGAGCATAGGAAGTAGAATAGTATCTTACAGCTGTTTCAGCCAAGCGGTTATAGTATCCCACTTTGCTTCCATCCCTTCAATCAACTGAAGTATTTGGTAGATAAGATTAAGGTACTTGGGTGTGCCTCTGGGCTTCGTCAGAGAGTTTAGAAAGTTCATAAGGTTAAATTATAGATATAAATAAATACATATATACACACTTTTACATATACATATACATAAATCAGCGTCACCTTACTGGCACTTGTGCCGGTGGCACGCGAAAAAACATTCGAGTGAGGTCGTTGTCAGTGCCGCTGGACTGGCTCCTGTGCAGGTGGCACGTAAAATACACCATTTTGAGCGTGGTCGTTGCCAGTACCGCCTGACTGGCCCCCGTGCCGGTGGCACGTAAAAGCACCCACTACACTCTCGGAGTGGTTGGCGTTAGGAAAGGCATCCAGCTGTAGAAACCCTGCCAAATCAGATTGGAGCCTGGTGCAGCCCTCCGGTTCACTAATCCTCAGTCAAATCATCCAACCCATGCTAGCATGGAAAGCGGACGTCAAACGATGATGATGATGACGATGATGAAACATACCCATAGCTACATACATATTTCATGTGTTGAAAAGGGAGGATTATTGTACTAGTTCGTATTTTTATTTTTATATTATGATTATGCACAAACACAC
>NW_026386557.1:0-375 GCF_001194135.2 Octopus bimaculoides | reverse complement strand
GGTCACATGCTTCCAGTCAATAATCCTTTTCTTCCTTGGCTATTGCCGAGCAAACACGGGAACTACTTCGTCCCTACTTTCAAGTTCGTGCCTCACCGCGTTCATACACACATAATTTTTCTCGTCTGGCCGTAAAGCCTTTTCTGTTTGTTTTCCTGTCTTGTTTTTTGTCCGCCACTACATTCCTCCATGGCAAGATTTAATTTGTGTATACAAATTTAATTTGTGGTCCATGGGAAGAGCCGTTTTAACGATGCGTCCTGCCCAGCTCTTCGAAACGCCGGTGTTAGAACAGGGGTAGCTGATGAAGAGGAATGTTCTCTAAGTGGCTTGCGTGTTTTCTCGTCTACGTTTTGTTTGCAATGTCCTGTACCC
>NW_026386556.1:0-411 GCF_001194135.2 Octopus bimaculoides | reverse complement strand
CTCTAAACCACAATAAATGTTCATATAGCACAAAGAGCGAAGACGAAGATGAAATAAATTAGTAAAAGTACTGCATAATTCCAGATCCCGGATTTCTGGCTTTGCATAATAAATGCTTTGCCTTCATCAGTGAAATATACTAGGCAGGCAATTTAAACTGGTCGTGTGCATACGTGCATATATATGTATGTATACGTTCGTATATGTAAGTATATTGTATGTTTATATATATATATTTGTATTTATGTGCTTTTCTGAGTATATTTCACTGATGAAGGCAAAGCATTTATTATGCAAAGCCAGAAATCCGGGATCTGGAATTATCCAGTACTTTTACAAGTTTATTTTATCTTCGTCTTCTCTCTTTTGTGCTATATGAACATTTATTGTGGTTTAGAGTCAAGATTTGAC
>NW_026386555.1:0-625 GCF_001194135.2 Octopus bimaculoides | reverse complement strand
CATTCAACTACCTGCAAAGAATTGGACCATAAACTAAGTTTTAATTTTTTTACTAAAGTAGGTATGTATTTGTCAAGTATATTTTTTACTAAGAATACCAATATCAGATTTGGATGGACAAATTAGACGTAATTTAGGGCTATTCCAAAAGTTTATCTTATGGTCTTTTAAAACGAAATGGGGTTGTTTAGGGCTTAAAGGTTCAGTTCTCTTTTGCAAGTCATATTTCTCCATGATTTTTTTCGCTTCGAGGTTAGCATTTCTTAGTGTTGTTTTACTAGTGATTCGGTAGTTTTTTTCTATTTCTCTTTTTAGTAGATCATTGTAATGTTCCTTAGATAATTTATACATAATTCCTGTTTTGTCGGACTTAACTAGTATTCCGTCAATGCTATTAATTTCCTTCGTTAAATTGTTTAGGTATCTGAGGTGATTATTTCTTAATGGTGATTTATGAAACTTCACGTTTTTCACTATTGACCACAGTTCTTCAAATTGCTTTAGTTTTGGGTTAGTTGGTGGGTAGTTCTTGGATTTGAATAGTTTTTAAAAATCCGAGTATGGATCCTTGTCTTTTTGTAGGTCGTTCTTGTTGTCGAAGAAGTAGGTTATCCATCTCACTCGG
>NW_026386554.1:0-201 GCF_001194135.2 Octopus bimaculoides | reverse complement strand
TATATATATATATATATATATATATATATACATGTATTTATACATTTATGTATGTATATATAGATATACATGTATATACATATATGCATATATATATACATATACATTTATATATATCCATATACATCTATACCTATACATTTATATATATACATATATATAAGTAAAAACTTACTTGCAAAAAGGACGCGTGCGTTCGAT
>NW_026386552.1:0-390 GCF_001194135.2 Octopus bimaculoides | reverse complement strand
CACACACGCAGACATACATACACACACACAGACACACATTTGGACGCACATATATGCGTATATATATGTGTGTATGTTTATGCATATCCATATATATACATAAGCATATAGAGATATAACATAAATGTATAGGTACTAACATAAATATATATACTTGTATGTATATGAATATATGTATATATTAATATATATACTTATGTATATGTATATCTTTATATATATGTAAATACACACACACATATATATACACAAACACACATATATATACACGCACTCACACACACATATATACATGTGCACATTGCTCAGATGGCAACGCTATGCAGGCGGGTGGCAGGTTGGATCCTTAGATCATCCAGGACCAATAACAGAGACACAATACTTCTGCTT
>NW_026386551.1:212-772 GCF_001194135.2 Octopus bimaculoides | reverse complement strand
TATTTAATTCATTTCTTGATGTGCTATCAGTTGGACTTATTCTTTTCACACTAGGCATATTGATATTATATGAACTAGGTCCTTGATCACTATTATTTCTACTGGAGTTGGGTCTATCATCAACTTCAGTTAAAACCGCAACGTCATTACTGATGCATTCTATTTGTTGGTTGAAATTATGGTTGGTAGGACTAAGTATATTGTTACTATCTTCATAATTTCTTTCGCCATTGTTATTTTCACTTCTATTTGTATAATTATTAGTAGCATCATTATTGGTATTAGCTAGATTATTATGTGTATTCATATGACCACTATTTATAACTTCATTTATTCTAGCTGACTTGATGTTCTTTTTGTTTAACCTAGCTATGATTGTACCTACATTAGGAAGGGTAGAGTAGGAAATTCTGACCGTATGACAAGAGAAGATTTTACTATATCTGTGGGAAGAAGGGAAATTTTTTTGTAAAATATTCATGAATTTTTTGTTAATATTTGTGGATATTGCACAGTTGAAGGGTATATTTAACCAGATAGAGTTTTTATTTTCTCTCTTA
>NW_026386551.1:0-202 GCF_001194135.2 Octopus bimaculoides | reverse complement strand
GGGTATGGGGTGTGCTATGATTACTATTACTTCCCAGAACAATATTATTATTACGATTAGTAGTTCTTTTAGTTGTGGGATGCTTATTATTTTTATCATTTGATTCAACATTGCTGTCTACTAACATAGGTTTATTACTAGTGCTAGCATGTAGTTTACTATTAAAATGCACTTTATTACTTGTCTTATTAGTTAGATTTTT
>NW_026386550.1:0-305 GCF_001194135.2 Octopus bimaculoides | reverse complement strand
ACACACACACACATATATATATATATATATATATATATATATATGAATAATATTATACTTTAGTTAAATCAGTGATGATAGTACATGGCTGTGACTAGAGAATGACAGAATAAATAAATTTTTATAGATAGATCGATTGTTTAATTTTGTTTGTTCGAAGTTTTACATAACGCATTCGGTTATTTGGGTTTCACTTCTTTTTTTTCTTTCTGGGCGTTCCTTAAGCACTATCATAAGTTGGGCCGAGCCGCGTTATCCGACTACTACTACTACTACTACTACTACTACTACTACTACTACTACTA
>NW_026386549.1:0-261 GCF_001194135.2 Octopus bimaculoides | reverse complement strand
TTCAAGAGGATTGAGAGATGGTTAGGATAAGGTGAATGGGTATAGTTCTAGAAGTATTATTCAGAAAACTACAGAGGACCGGCAGAAGACATATTTAGCAATAATAAAAAAGAAAAATGTAGAAGAAACAACACGTATGTAAGACATTGATTGGTGTGTGTTTATGAGTAATTTATTGCCCGTCAGCTGAATAGACTTCTTTTCCTCGAGAATATTCATGACAACAGCGTTGTCCCATGGATGTGAGCAGGAAACTGGTGT
>NW_026386548.1:0-1832 GCF_001194135.2 Octopus bimaculoides | reverse complement strand
GCGCTTATGACAATTCTCATCAAATACAAGATGCCACTTCTCTCCAGGTCGATAATGCGTGGCTTCATTCTAGTAACCTTCGCTTTCTTAGAAAGCAGATTGGATGTCGAAACAAAAGCATCAATAATCACAGGAACTACTATCAATGGTCTTTCACAATTTCTTCAGATCTCTGATTAGTTTCTGATATCTCTGTTTACTCACTCTCTTTGATATCAATTCTACCAATATTTAGTATTGCAAAATCTAGCATCTTACACTCTTACGATTCTTTCATCTTCTCTACAATCCTCTCTAGTGTTCTGGCTCAGTAGTATGGCAACTCTTTATGAATAGACCCCATAGTATTCTGTAATTATTATTCTTTGCCATATCCTCTGGCTTGCATTCATACCACTTTCTTGCTACTCTGTACCTGTCCGTTGTTGTTAAGTCCATTTTTGTTGAATCCTTTTGCATTAAAAGCACACTCTAGCAGGTCTTGTTTGCTCTTGTTTCCTGTTATTAAAAGGACTACGACAGGGTGGAGTCTGGTCTTCCACTTCATTGCCCTCTGAGCGCCACTCTGTCGGATGCAGTAGATCTGGTGTCTTGGACATCCAGGGGAGGTTTTCCGTTCATGCCGTTATTTGGGTTTGGAATTGTTATTATTATTGCAAAGAATGATAATGATTTTTTACAGTTTTCTCCGTGGTTGTGTTTATTTGAGATTTTCATGTAAAGGGTTACCCCTGATGCAACACCAGCTCTAATGTGATTTCCGGCCAAGGTTTGGGGACATCAAGTTCGCCCTGTGTAATTTGCTGCAAGCCTCCCTCAAGCGAAAGGTTACACCTGCGTATGAAAGGCAGAGGTGGCACCAATTGCCTGCACTGTTCACATGGACAGCTACATACAGAATCACACTATCTGATCTTTTCTTTTCTCTGCGATGTTAAGTGCGGTTTGAAAGAGATGTAACTACTCTTTCTATCACGCCGAAAGACTTCTCGGAGAGTCCATTGCTCACTTGTAATTTCTTCGGTGAAGATTCAGCGTAAGAAAACCAAGATCATTCTTTTTGTCCTTACTTCGGTAGCCACGGCAAGTGATTTTATCGATTTTGTTTTTGTCACTAGCTTGGATTTGTTCTCTAACCACAGGATATGAGAGGTATAGATTGGATGTCAGGTTGTAGTTGCTTCCTGTGTTGTTGAGGATATTATTGTAGTTGCTGTAGTGTTGCGTCGCTACTACTACTACTACTACTACTACTACTACTACTAGTAGTAGTAGTAGTAGTAGTAGTAGTAGTAGTAGTGATTCGTATTCCTGTGCGACCAGGGAACAAAAGAACAAGCGTCACACCCTTGCGGTCAGCAGAGGTCAAATGTGTTTAATACACAACGATCAGTGTTTAATACACAGTGTTTAATACACAGCGATCAATGAGAGCGCTGACATTGGCTTTGAAAAGGACCAACTCTCTTTGTGCTGTTTTAATTACTGATAGAAAAATTAATAGCATATATATCCACTAATGATATATACATTGCATTTCACACTTTCGGGATCAATAAATTAAGTACCATACTGCATACTGTGGTTGATGTAATCGATTATCCCTCTCTCCCAAATTTCAGGCCCTGTACCTATAGTAGAAAGGTCTGTCATTATTATTATTATTATTATTATTATTATTATTATTATTATTATTATTATTATTATCATCATCATTTTTAAAAGGATTGACGTAACTTTTCACAGTTAAATAGTCAAGACGAAGAGCAGGATTCGATTGTGATAGACATTTCATTGGTCGAACGATATTTCGACATTAAGTCTGTCTTTGT
>NW_026386547.1:0-578 GCF_001194135.2 Octopus bimaculoides | reverse complement strand
TTCGTTCCCCCTCTCTCACATTTCCTGGCCTTCTCTTCATGCTCACTTTCTCACCTCCTTCACTTCACTGTGTCTCTTTCATTTTTTTCTCGCCCCTCCTTAATTCTTCTATCCCTCTGCCTCTACCTCTCTCTCTTCTCTCCCACGTGACCGGTGTTCGGCCAGGCCTGACCTTTCTTTCTTGGTTCGACTACCATCCATGCAACATCTATATTCCTCCCTATGCTTGTTAAATCTCATATCCCTGCCGTAAAGCTTTACTTCTACACACGCCAGCTTAATTTAATTCGCCCTTAGTCGAAAGACACCTGTTCTTATGTCCTGTTAATTGCATTTGTATTTGTGTAACATTTCTCTGTTTTTTTTTTTTTTGCCGTCCTTGTTTTCGCATACATTTGCTGCTTTCTTCCAAGGAATCTAATGCCCTTAGCTTATTTCTTCTTGGGGCTGGCCACATTGGATCAATCTCGAGTATAACCAGCTGAAATTGTAAAAATAATCTGGAACTCAACTGAGGATAGAAAACTACGAATGACCCGTCCTTGTTTTTCTTGTATCGTCTGTCTGGATGTTTTGTT
>NW_026386545.1:7893-8873 GCF_001194135.2 Octopus bimaculoides | reverse complement strand
TTCGGCAAAAGTGATCGATAGAATAAGTACTAGGCTTCTAAAGAATAAGTTCTGGGGTCTATTTGGTCGACTAAAAGGCGGTGCTCCAGCATGGCCACAGTCAAAAGACTGAAACAAGTAAAAAAAAGAGTATATACGGACTTCTTTTCAGTTTCCTATTTCTTTACTGCCCAGAAGGGGCTACACACAGAGGGGACAAACAAGGACAGACAAACGGATTAAGTCGATTATATCGACCCCAGTGCGTAACTGGTACTTATTTAATCGACCGCGAAAGGATGAAAAGGCAAAGTCGACCTCGGTGGAATTTGAACTCAGAACGTAACGGCAGACGAAATACCGCTAAGCATTCCACCCGGCGTGCTAACGTTTCTGCCAGCTCGCCGCCTACAATTCAGCTTCTTTTCAGTTTCTGCTTTACTAAATCCACTCATAAGACTTTTTCCATACATGATCAGCTATACCCTTTTATCAATATCTCCTCGTCTCACAGCTTTGCGATATTCGTCTAAAATTATTTCGAGGGGGCGACATGTTTCGCCTTTGTATAACCTACCACAGCTGCATGGGACGGAGTACACGCAGTCTTTTGTCATATTCTCTTCTATTGGTGGTTTTATTCGAAGGAGATATTTGCGAAGTGTTGTATTACTCTTGAATACTGGAGACCACCTCCACCTGTGGGATGGAGTTTAAATAATAGACAGAGAACACCACTGGAAAATACGAAAACTAAAAGAAGCAGCACATATGTTAGGACACAGCAACCTCCTGAGGAGACCGAGTACAGATATGAATAGCATATGGGAACCGGTATTAAGGAAGGATAGAAAAATAGTTGATGTAATAATAATAATAATAATAATAATAATAATAACAATAATAATAATAATAGCATCGAAAAATACCTTAGGAATGAGAATCCAGGTTCGAAATTTCCTCAAAAACACCTGAAGAAGGCCGGAGGGTATGTCAGCCGA
>NW_026386545.1:6093-6868 GCF_001194135.2 Octopus bimaculoides | reverse complement strand
TGGCAATTTTTTAATGAGGGTGAGACAACCAAAGAGTACCGCGAGCCGTACTTCTCGAATAAAAAGTACAAGATAATTTTTCGTTAGTCATGCCATTCAGAAAGTTCCATGGGCTGCACTTTACTTACGATTTCGCGAAAGGATTGAAAATCTAAAAATCACGTTCTAAGGGAAACAACTCTAGCGAATTTACTAATCCGAATTTTTCGTTCATGGAACGGCGCAATCAGTCACATATGCATACATACATACATACATACATACATGCATACATATATACGAGCGTGCGCGCGCTCGTGCGTACGGGCGCACGCACACACACACACACACACATATATACATATATACACGCATACACACAACGCAATTCAAATAACAAATATGATGGACTTTGACTGTTAAATCATTGTTTGTGGGCTGTGATCATAGGCGTGATCTTGGGCGTACTCAATCAAGGCTAGCCTGGGGTTAAACCATAACAGAAACACCACCACTACCACCAACACCAACACTAACACTACCACCACCAACAGCAACCACAACAACACCCACCAAACATATATATGCATATATTAATAATAACACGGTAAAATTAATTAATTGATTAATTAATTAATAATTAATGATTTTTACCAAGTAGATCGGTACGTTAAAATAACCTCTTTTAGGTAAAATTATACAAATATTCTATAATTATAAACATAATTATAATTAGGGGTCAGCTAATTGCTTCACCTTATTATAATTATGTTTATAATTATAGACCATTTGTATT
>NW_026386545.1:3285-6064 GCF_001194135.2 Octopus bimaculoides | reverse complement strand
TACGTATATGTATATATATGTGTGTGTGTGTGTGTGTGTGTGTTTGTGTGTGTATGTGTGTGCATATATATATATATATGTATGAGTGTGCGTCGCGTGGCATCTTGGGCAAGTGACTTCTGCTATAACCTCAAGCCAACCAAAGATTTGCGAGTGGATTTGGTAGACGGAAACTGAAAGAAGCCCATTTCTTTTAAAGAGGGGGTAGCCACAGCAAGAAACACACACACCATGCATTCCATTCATTTCCCAGGACAAATAGGCGAGCCCCGTTGTGTGCTCAGTTCAAAGGTCAAATCATAGAACGCTACCTCCAGTGTCAGCAGTGGGGCCCGACGGCATATGCTGGTTTACCCCCGCCGCATCCTGCTGGTTCCATACCCCTTTGAGCAACGTTGATTCTCTCATCCATCCACAAACACTCTCCAAGCTTTCCTATCATTTATAAACTCCCTTGCCTCTCTCTCACTCCAACATCTCTAACCACCAAAGCTTTCCTCACTCTATCCCTCCACACAAACCGAGGCCTGCCTCTGGATCTGCTGCCTACCACTTCTGCTTTCACTACCCCCCTTACCATCCGCTCTTCCTCCCGCTCCTCATCCATCCTTTCCATGTGGCCAAACCACCTCAATATTCGTCTATCCAATTTAATGGGTTAGTTTTTCTTTCATTCTTGCTCGCCTTCGCACCTCCTCTTTCCTCATCCTGTCCATCCGTGTCACACCAACCATAGCCGTCTTTCTCAGCCTCCACGTCTCTGCACCATATAACATTGTCGGTATAATCACGCCCTCATACACACCTCTTTTCGCTTTCATACCCAGCCTATTATCTCTCGGCAGACCTTTCACAACTCCAAGTATCTTACACCCCTCCCTCCCTCTGTACCCCACCTCTCAGCCACCACCCCCATCCGCCGTCACATGTGATCCTAGATACTTAAAAACACTCACCTTCTCTAACATCTGCACCATTTATACCCACATCCATCCTACCAGCCATTCCATCTCTCGAACATCTCATCCCCTTACTCTTAGCTACATTCTGTTTCAGTTTCCTCCTCTCACACTCTTCCAAACTCTACCACCAGCCTCCTCAGTTGCTCTTCCGAATCTGCCACCAGTGTTGTATCACCAGCAAACAACAACTGACTTATCTGCCGTTTCTCTGCATTTTCGCCCTCCATTTGGTCTCCTCTACCAAAGTTTCTAGCATTTGCCTCTCCCACCACACCATACATATATAAACTAGACAGCCACGGAGACATCACACAACCCTGTCTTAACCCCACCTTCACATCAAACCACTCACTTACTTCACCACCCACCCTAACGCATGACCTACTTCCTCTATAAAACTCTGAACAGCTCTCAGAGACTCCAATCTACTCTATACAACCACAACACCTGCTACATTGCATCCCTATCTACTTGGCCATATGCCTTCTCTAAGTCCATAAAGGCCTAATACACCTCCATCCCTTTTGCCCAAAACTTCTCACACATCTGTCTTACTACAAATATTTGATCTGTACACCCGCTTCCAGTCCTAAAACCACACTGCTCCTCCCCTAGTACACTCTCGGTCTGGTTCCTCACCCTTACAACCAGAATTATCCCATACACTTTACCAACCACATGCAACAGATTTATACCCCTAAAATTTCCACACTCACATTTATCCCCGTTCCCCTTATACAGTGGCACTATACACGCAGTGCACCAGTCCTTTATTACTCTTCCAGCCATATAACAAACATTTATAAGCCTCTCTAATCATCCAATCACTGTCATTCCTCCTTTCTTTAGGCATTCCACTGTACACCCATCTATACCTGGTGCCTTCCGGTTTGCCATCTTCCGCAGGGAATCCATAACCTCCTCTTTTCCAGTTGCACCGTAGTTCCATTCCCCAACAGCAGGCATTCTCCTCTCTCCTCCTACAGCCACCATACTTGCCTTCCTAACATCCTCCACATTTAACAGCTCACTGAAACACTCCTGCCCATCTCCTTTGCACATCCTCACTTCCTTTCAACAAATTTCCATTTACATCCTTCATCCTTTCTTCCTTCCCTCCATCCACCTTTCTTTCCCTTTGTACCTCTTTCCAACACATTTTTCACTCAACTTTTTCCCCGAACCCTTCACTCGCCTCTCATTTCTCCACTCTCAATTCTCTCTTTATTCTCCTCTTCACTTCTCTGTAACGATCATAAGCTTCCCCATCCTCCTTCTGCAACCACTCTTCTTCAAAGGCCCTTTTCTTCTCTGCCACTGCATCCCTTACGAGCTCATTCCACCACACTCACCACATTTCCTCACACTCATTCCAACCACTCGTGTACCACATACCTCAGAGGCACATCTCATTACGGCCTCTCTAAAGGCCTCCCACTCCTCCTCCACATTTCCCACCTCCCGTTTCTTAACCTGTTCACATTCACCTCTCACTTTCTCTACATACTCCTCCTCCTTCTCTTTCTTTTCCAGTTCACTCACCTTCACAACCTCTCTCCTTGTCACTCGTCTAGCATTCCATTTTGAGCATGCTTTCAACTTACCTGTAATCTGACACTCCTCCACCTTCACCTCTCCTTATATCCACATCCACCAACTTTCCTACCACTCTCTTATCAATTAATAAATAGTCCATCAAGGCCCTTTCCACCACTGTTCCTCCCACCACCCTCCACCACGTGGACTTATTCTTCTCCCACTGTTTGAAAAGACTATTCCCCACCACCAACTTCTGTCCCATACACATTTCCAACCAC
>NW_026386545.1:0-727 GCF_001194135.2 Octopus bimaculoides | reverse complement strand
ATATTCCTGCAAAACCAATGTGGGATATAGAATATGGAATATACAATATATAATATAATATACAATATATAATATAAAATAAAAATGGATGGTACTATGAAATAAAGTATTGAATGTCTTATTGAATATATGGAATATGTCTTATTGAATAGATGAAATATTGAGTGTTCAATATAAAGGATTAAATATATAAAGGCGAATACGTATTTTCTATACCTTGTGGTATTTCATCATGGCCGGTATGACATATATATGTAGATAGATAGATAGATAGATAGATAGATAGATAGATAGATAGATAGATAGATAGATAGATAGATAGACCTATGATCAAACAGACTCCAAAGAGCCTGTTGTTGGTCTGCGTCGGCAAAACTTATGTTGTAACATCGATAAAAACAAGAATAAACTGAACTTATTACGAGGAGTGGAAAATTCATTGTTTCAGACTGTCCTTCTTCAGGGAAAACTTGAAAGGAGAGAAAGTAATGACTGCCAGTAGAGTTTTCTGTCACTTAAGTTTTAAGAAAATGCCTGCAACTGATAAGGGATGCATGGCCACGAGAACATCAACAGGAAATGGTAAGAGAGACGGTGTGAGAAGGAAATGGAATGAAGAGAAGCAAGGAAAGCTGAGATGGAAGTGAAGGGAAAAGAGGTGAAAAGGTGGGTTTGAAAAATAAGAAAAGGTTTACTGAACTAAGAGGTGTAGGAGTAGGAAGAAAAA
>NW_026386544.1:0-383 GCF_001194135.2 Octopus bimaculoides | reverse complement strand
CTATCTATCTATCTATCTATCTATCTATATATCTATCTATATATCTATCCTTTCTTCATATCGTTCTTGTTCTCTCTTTCTCTGTCTTTGTTTTTCCCTGTTATTTGTTTATATGTACACACATTTGTGAGTGTATATTCATGTGTATATCTATGTGTGTGTGTGTGAGTGTGTGCATATATATATAGATGTGCATATATATTATATGCATGTACATATGTGTATGTATGTATATTTATTTGTATGCATGTGTGTGTGCACATGCACATATGTCTATGCATTTATCTGCTTATTTGTAAATATATGTTATGTGTGTGTGTGTGTACATATGCATATCTATTATGCACATGCACATGATTGTGCATGTATGCGTGTGTGTGTAT
>NW_026386543.1:0-524 GCF_001194135.2 Octopus bimaculoides | reverse complement strand
TATCTATCTATCTATCTATCTATCTATCTACCTGTCTGTTTATCTGTCTGTCTGTCTATCTAGCTATATATCTACATATACACACATACATATAGATATAATTATGTAAATACATATATATTCATGCATACATATATTTTTATATAAACACACAAACAAACACATACACACATATATGTAACTGTATGCATATATATGTATGTCAGTAAATATATATATGTATGCAAACACACACATACGTTTGTGTGCGTATAAATATACACCCCCACCATGCACAACACACACACAAATTCATTAATAGCAAATTGATGTTATTAGTCTATGGCTAACGTAAGAAGAAGATAACACCGGCAAATTTACCGATGTTATTACTCAACAAAAGTAATGGAGTATAATTTATGGTAAAGTTCGTGTTGACCGCGGTTTATTCAAGAGATGGTTGAGTAAAGTCGCCGCCAACACGAACTTTGCAAATATTTACATTATCTATCTATCTATCTATCTATCTATCTATCTATCTATCT
>NW_026386542.1:0-232 GCF_001194135.2 Octopus bimaculoides | reverse complement strand
TGTGTCTGGGGAGAGTCATTCTCTTTTAGTGCCTTATTATTTAAGACACTCACCGGTTCGTTTTCCACTCGTTTACTTTTTTCTCAAGTTTTCGTTGCGTCTTGCAACCTTTTAATAGCCGTTGACTGATCCCGTTTGTTTGTTTGTTTGTTTGTGCGCATGTGTGTGCGTCAGTTTGCATTTGTATGTGTGTGTGTTTATGCATGTATGTGTATGCATATATATATATATA
>NW_026386541.1:0-303 GCF_001194135.2 Octopus bimaculoides | reverse complement strand
TATATAATAAAAGAATAAAGAATATACATATAAATATATTTGTTGCTTGTTGACAGGTGTGTTTTTGTGTGTAGCTTAGTTGTACTTTTGACAAAATAATAATGTTGTATGCATATACATCTGTGTGTGTTTAAGTCTTACCTTATGTAGGATTAAAATTATAAATATGTGACTCCGCATTGATGTAAGCAAGCCTATGCGCATGTGTTATATGTATACACACATATGCACATATATATACACATTCACATGCACACATTAGCATATATACGTGCGTGTTTTACATATATAAAAGCGTGTGTA
>NW_026386540.1:0-319 GCF_001194135.2 Octopus bimaculoides | reverse complement strand
TAGCAAGAAAGTAAATTCGTTTTCCGCAAATAGTCATAATTTTTTATAATGTTATAATTTTTTCCTTTTGACATTTGATAGACGTTACTATTAGCTAGAAGCAAATTGTGCGTAATCTTGTTTACAGCTGTTAGTTCAGTGCGAAAACGAACATTTTCGCCATATTTTGCTTTTTTAAATGCAAGAGAGCTGCTGAGTTTCACAAAGAGATATGCGACGTTTCTGGTGTTGATTGCTTAACAAAAGGCACGTCAGAAATTGTTTTAAAAATTCCTGTATGGAGATTTTTCACCTAAAGATGACCAACGTTCTGGTCGAC
>NW_026386539.1:0-237 GCF_001194135.2 Octopus bimaculoides | reverse complement strand
ATGTATTCTCATACATATAGTTACATATCTAGACATGCTCATATATATTTGAATGATAGACTTCTGGAAAGCTTTACAGATTTTTACAGTTCCAATAATAGATTGGATCTGTGGTCTTCGAATTAGCTTGCTCCTTTCTGGTTTTGAGAAGCCTAGATTGGTATTTAGGCAGTGTGATACATATCCTAGGGCTCCAATAATTACAGGTATAAACCTGAACTTGTAATCTGGATAGAG
>NW_026386538.1:7509-7616 GCF_001194135.2 Octopus bimaculoides | reverse complement strand
CTCTTTTTCTTTGATTTTCAAAGAGATATTTATATCTACAGGGCAGCTAAACTCCATGACGGTACATACCTTTGCCCTTCTGTTATGTTTATATTTGACAGAAATTT
>NW_026386538.1:3547-4324 GCF_001194135.2 Octopus bimaculoides | reverse complement strand
AATAACAAAAAACAACAACATGAGGACGTGATACGGATAGTGTTACTAGATGCTCGGGAAGGGAAAGACTAGAGATTTCCTCCTACAGGAACTCATCAGTGGGAGGCATCCGGTCACTGTATGCCAACAGTCAAATCTCGCTGCTACGATATATAGAACATCAACATCGTTTCAGACACTGATGTTGCAAATAGCCATCAGGTTTATTAACATTAAATTTTTAGTGATGGTCTGTGGTGACCAAACTCCTCCTGCTGATGATTTCTAGTCGAATGAAATGAGAGGATATAGGTGTTCTGGTGCCTATGGCAGATGGTTCTTGTCTGCTACCATTTACGTGTATGTTTTCATGCACCAAGCGCATATATGAGAGGTTCTGTCGAGGTTCATAACGCAGTATTCGGTGATCTAACAAGACATCCATGTTAAGTTGGATATAAAGATTGACTTTTGGTATTAAAACTGTTCCCATCACAGACCTTTGGGGATATGCCGTTCTTGAGAAGACTCTGCAAGCCAGATGGGATCGTAGTTGTGGCTGATGCCAGTGCCACCTGATTCGCACATAAAAAGCACCCACTACGCTCTTGAAATGGTTGGTGTTAGGAAGAGCATCCAGTTGTAGAAACCTTTCCAAATCAGACTGGAGACTGGTGAAACCTTCCACAATCCAATCCATGCTAGCATGAAAGTAGATGTTAAACAATGATGATGATGATATCTATATAGACATGTGTGTCCATGCAGATCCATATTTGGACATACATCCATACATAT
>NW_026386538.1:3408-3537 GCF_001194135.2 Octopus bimaculoides | reverse complement strand
AAAGAACAATGATTTTGTCAAGTTCCTTCCCATTTCCCATATTTCACATCATTTACATACATATTTATTTTATATATGCATATATGTATATGTATGTGTGTGTATATGTTTTTGTGTCTGTGTTTGTCC
>NW_026386538.1:3286-3398 GCF_001194135.2 Octopus bimaculoides | reverse complement strand
ATGTATGTGTGTGTATATGTTTTTGTGTCTGTGTTTGTCCCTCCCAAATATCGCTTCACAAATGATGCTGGTGTGTTTAGGTCCCCGTAACTTAGCAGTTCGGCAAAAGAGA
>NW_026386538.1:2444-2557 GCF_001194135.2 Octopus bimaculoides | reverse complement strand
GCGTGGCATCTTGGGCACGTGTCGTCTACTATAGCCTCAGGATTACCAAAGCCTTGTGAGTGGATTATGTAGATGGAAACTGAAAGAAGCCTATCGTATATATGTGTGTGTGT
>NW_026386538.1:1731-1839 GCF_001194135.2 Octopus bimaculoides | reverse complement strand
CACACACACACACACACATATATATCAATATACGACGGGATTCTTTCAGTTTCTGTCTACCAAATCCACTCCCAAGGCTTTGGTCGGCTCAAGGTGAAAGTAGAAGAC
>NW_026386538.1:0-275 GCF_001194135.2 Octopus bimaculoides | reverse complement strand
CCCCCACCAATGTCTATTTGATATTGACATCAATCAGTCACTCTCATCATTTATTGAGATGCCTTCTATCTCTCTCTCTCTCTCTCTCCCGTTCCTAATCCCCTCCTGGGCTGGTTCCAGAACAAGAAGGCACCGAGGACACTCTCTGAGACGGTTGATGTTAAGAAGGACAACACACCATAGAAACGAAACCCAAAATAAATATTAAAGGCTAAATGACATCCTGAGACCCATCTGGGCGAGAACCACTGACCTTGCAATCCATACAAGCAGAC
>NW_026386537.1:0-231 GCF_001194135.2 Octopus bimaculoides | reverse complement strand
ATATATATATATATATATGTATGTATGTAAACACACACATATACATATATGTGTATATATGTGTGTCACTATTATGCATATACGTATCTGTGTCTATATTATGTATATATGTATCTATATGTATATATACATGTTTAATGTTTTTTGCGTTTGCGTGTATACACATACGCATACACATGCGCACCCCCACACATGTATGTATACATCTAAATATATATATATATATATATA
>NW_026386536.1:0-326 GCF_001194135.2 Octopus bimaculoides | reverse complement strand
ATATCGAAGAAAGTTAGGGGTTGTGAATCCAACCCACTAAGAGATAATATCCTAGAGAAATATCCTTGTACTTCTATTTCATCTACTAATTACTTCAGTCTACTGGAGTGATATTGGTAGAATGAGGTATGTTAACTCTGGACTGTAACAGCTGTAAGATATTATCCCAATTTCTATTACTATATGTTATGTTTTTATAATTACTGATATAAGACATGATATGTCATATGCGTTTGTATATTGTTATAATTTTCCTTTTAGTAACTAAACAAGTAAATTGACATAATACAATATCTATAAGTTGATGAATACCACCTATTAATACC
>NW_026386534.1:0-329 GCF_001194135.2 Octopus bimaculoides | reverse complement strand
AACTAAAATTTTAAACGTTATACTATTAACTTAGCGTTTATTAGAATATCAACTAACAATAAATAATAAATGAATTTACATAAAAAATACTTATTTTACCAATAAATAAAAGAGAAACATTTAACAATATTATCGAAAATAAAGGCAATACTTATTTTCAATAATATTGTTAAATGTTTTTCTTTTATTTATTGGTAAAATAAGTATTTTTATATAAATTCATTTGTTATTTATTGTTAGTTGATATATATACATTCATTTTATTATCATTATTATTATATTTTGACCCGAAGATTAGCTATATTTTTGAATAGAATTGATTTTCAATC
>NW_026386533.1:0-481 GCF_001194135.2 Octopus bimaculoides | reverse complement strand
TATTTCTTATATATAATTGTTTATGTTATGATTTTATTTACTCCATGTACACAGACTTTGTAGACACCCTGTACATATATAATTATTATATGTCTATATCTATCTATCTATCTATCTATCTATCTATCTATCTATCTATCTATCTATCTATCTATCTATCTATCTATCTTTCTACCAATCAATATATATATATACACATATGCATATGTCAGTATGTGTATTTGTGACCATATGTTTTTGTGTTTCAACACCTACATCTTTCCTGAATGTATATAAGATTATGTGCACATACGCATGTAATACATGCATGTATTAGGGTCTAAAATGTCAGGCTGGCAAATTCATGTCTCAACATTTATTTGTTTATATCGTCCAAATTCATTTATCTGGATGACCTTCATTCTTCGTTTCTGCTCCGTCTCTCGCTCTCCCTGTCTGTCTCTCTCTCTGTCTGTCTGTCTGTCTCTCTCTCTCTCTCTCT
>NW_026386532.1:0-628 GCF_001194135.2 Octopus bimaculoides | reverse complement strand
TCCACGTATACCCATGCATATGTATATACACTTGCACATGTATATGAACGTATGTACGAATAAGTAAGTAGAGCAATAGCAGAACTAAAAATACTAAAACCCAGACCCTAATACCCGATCATAACAAATTTTAGCTATAGGAAAAAATAAACAATGAAATTATCTAAACCAAAAATAAGTATTTACTTAGGAAGGAGATTGAAAAAAATTATAAAATTACAAATGGATGGCCGCTCAGAAAGACCAATTTGGATGCTAAGAAACTAATAGAGAAATATAATATTGCGGACAGAACTGAACCTATAGTGCCGAAGGAACCGCGGTTTCTTCTTAAAGACCATAAAATTAATTTTTGGACCCAATCATCTTTGAGGCTTATTTGCCCTGCTAAATCCGACATTGGGATTATTAGGAAAAGTATTTTGGATAGGTATATTCCTATTATAATTGCTGGATTACTTTTGAATTTATGGTTTAGTACTGATCAGGTTATTGAGTGGTTTCGTTCTATTGACAACAAAAGTAATACTAAATTTATACAGTTTGATATTTCTAATTTTTATGCTTCTATTAACCCCAGCGTACTTAATAAGGCTCTTTGGTTCTTTCATAACAAGGCAGGGCTTAC
>NW_026386531.1:0-352 GCF_001194135.2 Octopus bimaculoides | reverse complement strand
GTCTCTCTCTCTCTCTCTCTCTCTTTCTCTCTTCTGAACTCACAACTCGTCTGTGACGTTTTGCTCTCTCGCTTTGCTTCCGACCCTCCGACCCTCCGTCCCCCCACTGCGCTCTGGATGAAGCTATCTTCTGGCGTTTTTTTAAATTTTTTATTTTTATTTATTTTTATTATTATTATTATTATTCTATATTTTTAATACACTGGATGATGATGCTATTATAGCCAGGCTCTCTTCGTTTTCTCCTCCCTTTGTCCGTTTCTTTTGTTGCTATTTCGATCATCACACTTGCCTGTCCATCTGCTCACCTCCCTCCACATATATATGCGATGTGTGTGTGTGTATGTGTGTG
>NW_026386530.1:0-431 GCF_001194135.2 Octopus bimaculoides | reverse complement strand
CACACACACAGAGGCACTCACGCATATTCCTGTCATCCATACACACAAAAACAAACACGCACACACACATACACACACATATACATACACACATGCAGACTTGGACATGTTTCTACACGCAATGACAATCACGTGCATGTATGCAGTGTATGTATGTGCACGTAGATGCACATACGTACATATAGTTGAATGCAGCTTTAGGAAGAAATACATACATAATAAATTACATAGAAGCATTTACACATGTGTACATACATCTGTGCAAACATATGCATACACTTATATACACAACGACATGTACGCATACATACATTCATATACATGTATATGAATATACATACATATATACATGTATGCATTTCTCCTCCTCCTTCTCTCTCTCTATATACACACACACACACATACACACACACACACACACACACACACAC
>NW_026386529.1:0-344 GCF_001194135.2 Octopus bimaculoides | reverse complement strand
AGAGACTGAACCGCTATTCAAGGGATGATTTATTTTCTAATATACTTAAGGCTATCGAATCTGGAGTTAGTGATCTGCTTTATGTACCTTTCTGAACTGTAGACATTTATAACATTATTGATTTTTGCTTTCTTTCTTTCTTTCCTATACTATACTTCTTTATTTAGAAATATGTTTAAGCACAACCAATGCATATATATATATATATGTAAAGACACACACGTGTGTATGTGTGCCTGTCTGCATGTACGTGTATGTATATATATATATATAATGTTAGTATGCACATATTTCCATATATATGTTTGTATGCAAGTATTACATATATATATATATATATATAT
>NW_026386528.1:0-357 GCF_001194135.2 Octopus bimaculoides | reverse complement strand
GGGGGTGGGCAGCAAACACGCAAGCATCAGTTGTCAAGCGGTGATGGGAGACAGCGCAAATAAACACGCAAAGGTACACACATAGATTCTTTTAATCTTTTACCTGATTCAGTTATTTCACTGTGGCCATGCTGGGGCACAGCCATGAAGAATTTTTAGTCGAACAAATCGACCCTAGGACTTTTTAAAGCTTGGTATTTATTCTATCGGTCTCGTTTGCAGAATCGCTAAGTTACGGAGATATAAACATAGGCGCAGGAGTGGCTGTGTGGTACGTAGCTTGCTTACCAACCACATGGTTCAGGGCTCAGTCCCATTGTGTGGCACCTTGGGCAAGTGTCTTTTACTATAGCCTCG
>NW_026386527.1:0-336 GCF_001194135.2 Octopus bimaculoides | reverse complement strand
GATAAACTGCTTTCTACTAATATATACATGCATAGTCTTCTGCTCATATATGCTCACCCTTTCATCTGATGATACGATGTGGTGGAGTCTTGCGACTTCTTTGGGCATGTATTCTAGGTTATCAGACAAAGAGTGTTGCTTAAGGAGCTGCCTTCCAAGTCTTATGATGTTATCAGCCTCATGAATGCAAACTTGGTCAAGGGTTGCACTTCGACACTTGATGATTGAAAGATGTTGATGAAGGGATATGATGCGACATTCAAAGGCATTTTTGATTGACGTTAAGCCTCTACCGCCTTGTTTTCGTTTTAGGTAGGGGCGGTCTACGTCACTGTT
>NW_026386526.1:0-575 GCF_001194135.2 Octopus bimaculoides | reverse complement strand
ATATATATATATGAATGTATATGAATGTATATGTGCGTGTATTAGTGTGTGTGTAAGTGTATGTGTGAGAATGGGTGTATATGTGTGCATGCGTTCGTGCGTGTTTGTACATATGTATGCATAGATGCTTGTATACATGTGTTTATATATGTGCACATACACGCTCACATACACATATATACATATATATGCATACACACACACACACTCACTCATCAAGCACACACACTCACATACAAGCGTGTGATCGCCTGCAGATGCAACAATAGAGAGACGTAACAATTCGTTGGCATTATCATATTTAAACAAATTTCTTTGTTAAAATCCTGACTATTTTGAATAATTTATGCAACTGAACTTTTAGCAAAAGATTTTTTTTTAAACAACCAGCGTAAGATTTCTATTGTTTAATTCTCAGCTCAGATCTTATTTAATAAACTTCTGATCAAAGGCATGGCATCCTCAACTTCCCTATCTGTGTCATAAAATAATTTCAGAAAATTACGTATCTGGTATCACTCTTTCACTCTTTTACTCTTTTACGTGTTTCAGTCATTTGACTGTGGCCATGCTGG
>NW_026386525.1:0-253 GCF_001194135.2 Octopus bimaculoides | reverse complement strand
TATATATTCTTTTACTTGTTTCAGTCATTTGACTGCAGCTATGCTGGAGCTTCACCTGAAGGGGTTTTAGCAAAACAAATTGACCCCCATGACTTATTCTTTGATCTCTTTTGCTGAACCGCTAAGTTATGGGGACACAAACACCAACATCAGTTGTCAAATGATGGTGGCGGGGATAAACACAAAGATATACATACATACATATATATATATATATATATATGTTGTTGTTGGCACTCTGTTGCTTACGAAC
>NW_026386524.1:0-234 GCF_001194135.2 Octopus bimaculoides | reverse complement strand
TGTATGTATGTATGTATGTATGTGCGTGTACATGTGTGCGCGTATGCATCCGTGTACATCCGTATGCATGTGTGCATGCCTATACACATGTATTTATATATGTATATATGTATATATGTATGTATGTGGGTATGCACGTATGTACTTATGGATGTACCTGAATAATAGGGTAAGTGTGTAGACATGTTTGTGTGTGTGTGCATATGTATGTACATGTGAATGTATGTTTATGTA
>NW_026386522.1:0-375 GCF_001194135.2 Octopus bimaculoides | reverse complement strand
CAGAGTTATCCGGCCCAGGCTGCCAAATACGAAGAACAGCCTGTCCCTTTTTGCTAAAGTTAAAAGAACTTTCACAAATAATAAAAAGGGGGAATGCAACTCTCATGGAGAGACGACCGAATGATTGAAAAGTTCTGTACATATTTTTAATAAAAGATTAAACATCATTTTCTTTTTTATATTCATTAATATTGGTTTCAAATGTTGGCAAGAGGCCAGTAGTTTCGGGAGACGAATTAATTCGATTACATTGAACCAGTGCTCAACTGGTACTTGTTTCATCGGCCCTGAAAGGTTGAAAGTCAGAGACAAGTTTGACGGAAATTAAACTCAGAATGTAAAGTGGGACGAAATGCCGCTGAGCATTTTGGCCGG
>NW_026386521.1:0-281 GCF_001194135.2 Octopus bimaculoides | reverse complement strand
CAACAAGGATATTCAAGGTTAATGCAGTATGATTGTTTCATGTGACTCCAGTTATTTCAGCAATGTGAGCATTACATTAAATGTAAAATGCAGAGCAATCTTCAGGTGCACAAAGATACAGAAAATTTACTGAAATTTCATTTCAGTAGAAGGACATATTATTGTAACTACATTTACACAATCCAAGTGGGAAGGAAGAATACAAAAAAACATTTTGACTTAGTCAGACCCAACAGGCTAGTAATTAATTCTAAGCAGAATTTTAACTGTCACTGATTTTA
>NW_026386520.1:0-490 GCF_001194135.2 Octopus bimaculoides | reverse complement strand
CTTTGCAAATGTTGAACCTCTTCACCCAAATAAGAAATAAAGCAGATTGTTATATACTTGTATTATCATGTTTACCGGTGCAATGGAACGCATTAAAAGTGAAAATCCCACTGCATTTGCCTGGTGATTGAGCTAACGATGATACCATGTGTGTGCTGAACCATAGCCCCTGTCGAATAAACAAATACAGACATCTTTTTCGTAGCTATGCACACATATCTCGTCCCCATTCATGTCTTATGAGACTCACTCACAATTTAGTTGCTGCTTAAACCTCAGAAGTTATTTCCTCCCAATTAGCATCTAACACCCCCCAGTCACTCTATGATAAAAGCACGTTTATTTTGTTAATTCGATAGGAAAAAATGTCTATATACACATTCTTAAATACATACACACATATGTGTGTGTATGTCTGTGCGTGCAATTTATACTTCTAAATTGCTGAGATAGAGTTTGTATAAATATATACATATATATATATATATAT
>NW_026386519.1:0-359 GCF_001194135.2 Octopus bimaculoides | reverse complement strand
GTTATTTTATTTACTTTATGATTTCTGTCTTTTCATATTTCATGAAAGGAGATTGAATGTGGCAAAACAGGCAACACCAAATGGGTCGAGACTGGCCAGGCAGCTGTCGACTGGGGGCAAGAACTGGGAGAAGGCACTTGTGCTTCAAATAGGGTACCACAAATCAAGTTGACTTTCATGTAGGGTACCACAAATCAAACTGATTTTCATGTAGGGTACCATAAATCAAACTGATTTCATGTAGGGTACCACAAATCAAACTGACTTTCACGTAGGGTACCACAAATCAAACTGACTTTCATGTACTGCCCAAGCCATTTCGACGGTCGTTTCTTGTTTTTATGTGTGTGGCTGGGTGG
>NW_026386518.1:0-277 GCF_001194135.2 Octopus bimaculoides | reverse complement strand
AGATAGATAGATAGATAGATAGATAGATAGATAGATAGATACAGATAACTGTACAGATATATGGTAGACGCCAGTCTGTGTTAATAATTAGAATCGTGTATGTTAATAAACAGAACGATACACAACTGCCAAATATTAGGTCTTCAGTTTCACGTGTGTCAAATTTAAAGAACACTATCGTAACACCACGTGTGAGAGATGTCATTCTTTTCGATGAAGTTAACTAACGTGTGTGTGTGTGTGTGTGTGTGTGTTTGTGTGTGTGTTTGTGTGTGTG
>NW_026386517.1:0-296 GCF_001194135.2 Octopus bimaculoides | reverse complement strand
TAGTAGTAGTAGTAGTAGTAGTAGTTCAATTCTTTTTAATAAATGTCGCTGTTATAGTGCAGTTTTTTCTATTTCCTCACTTGTTGCTAAGTTCTTTCTCCGGTTCTATATTGAGAAAATGTGCTCAGAATAATAAAGTTGCTATCACTGACAAAATAAGAAAAACGAAGTGTGCAAAAACAAAAAAGCTAAAAATATATAAATACAGCTAGTTTATGGTGATAAACAATACAACACTGCTTCATCCTTTAGCTGTAGGCTCAACTAATTATTGAACTTATCAGTTTTAAAATCAT
>NW_026386516.1:372-565 GCF_001194135.2 Octopus bimaculoides | reverse complement strand
GACAGACATAGGAGGGAGGACGTAATTTGCGGAACAGAGGAAAATAAAATAAAATAAAATAAAATATTTAAAGACAAAAAAAATTGCTTTAAAAAAATGACAGAAAACATAAAGAATAATGAAAAGTGATAAGCAATATATATACATACATATAAACATTAGCCGAAACCAAGAGAAAGAATAAGTAACCGAG
>NW_026386516.1:0-362 GCF_001194135.2 Octopus bimaculoides | reverse complement strand
AGAGAGAGAGAGAGAGAGAGAGAGAGAGAGAGAGAGAGAGAGAGAGAGAGAGATTAAAGAACGACCGGAAGAGAAAGCCATATATTCGGCGCCATTTTGTTTTCCCCCTATAATCATTATTCTATTTTTTTCACTTAGTAATCATTGTTATTATCCTGTATTTTTCTTCACTCCATCTTATGTCAATCATCTACTTATTTACTAAGCATTTATGTACGTATATCTGCATGTATGTATATATATGTATGTACTGCGTACGTACGTTTGTTCGTTTATATGTATGTGTATTTACTAACAACACGCACACAAGTATCTGTTAAGCCGTTTGTCTCTCTTTATGCGTATATATATATATATATATA
>NW_026386515.1:0-923 GCF_001194135.2 Octopus bimaculoides | reverse complement strand
TATATATATATATATATATATATATATGTATGTATGCACACACGCACACAAACTATACATCTACACACACATATATTTAAATACACACACACACACACACACGCACATGAGACCAGAGCTTAACATCAACCAAAGATGAATCTCAATGGCATTCACTCATCACTTATGTCTTCTAATTTGACATTTTTCTGTTAGAATTTCGTTGCGACGTGAAGAAGGCTAATATTTGGTAACAATATGACAGGAAGCAATTCTACATATGAAGAAGAAAGGAATTTCTTTTTATATTCCGACAGTATTTAGTCGACTTTTTCTTCTTCTTTTTTTCCTTCGTTTTCTATATTTTCTTTTTCCTTCTTTTTTTGTGCGTTTCTTGTCTTCTTCTTCTTCTTCTTCTTCTTCTTCTTCTTCTTCTTCTTCTTCTCCTTCTTCTTCTTCTTCTTCTTCCTCTCCTTCTTCTTCTTCTTCTTCTTCTTCTTCTTCTTCTTCTTCTCCTGCTTCTTCTCCTCCTCCTCCTCCTGCTTTTCTTCTCCTCCTCTTCCTCCTCATTCTTCTCCTCCTCTTCCTCCGCCTGCTTCTTCTTTTTTTTCTTCTTCTTTTTCTTCTTCTTTTTCTTCTTCTTCTTCTTCTCCTGCCTCTTCTTCTCCTCCTCTTCCTCCTCATTCTTCTACTCTTCCTCCTCCGCCTGCTTCTTCTTTTTCTTCTTCTTCTTCTTTTTCTTCTTCTTTTTCTTCTTCTTTTTCTTCTTCTTCTTCTTCTCCACCTCCTTTGCCTTTTCTTTCTTCTCTTCTTCCTCCTCCTTCTCCTCTCCCTCCTTTTTCTTCTTTTCTTCTTCGCATCCTTTCTCTCCTTTTTTGTTCCTTTTTTCTTCTCCTCCTCCTCCTCTCCACCCTTTATCTTCTTTTTTTCTTCTTTTCCCTCTT
>NW_026386514.1:0-386 GCF_001194135.2 Octopus bimaculoides | reverse complement strand
TTATTTATATATATATTTATTTATATATTTATTTAGTTATATATATATATCTATTTATATATATTTATTTATTTATATATATTTTTTGTATATTTATTTATTTATATATTTATTTATATATATTTTCATTTATTTATATATATATATTTATTTATATACATTTATTTATTTATCTATATATTTATTTATATATATATTTATTTATTTATATATATATGTATTTATTTATTTTTTTTATTTATTTATTCATATATTTATTTCTTTATATATTTATTTATTTATATATATGTATTTATTTATATATTTATTTATTTATCTATATATATATGTATTCACTTATATATATATTTATTTATATATATATATATTTATTTATTTATATATTT
>NW_026386513.1:0-278 GCF_001194135.2 Octopus bimaculoides | reverse complement strand
TATGTGTGTGTGTGTGTGGAGGAAGTGATTGTGTAAGCTGAAAATTGTACTTTTACAAGTACCACATACAATAGAATGTATGTATAAAATCCAGCCATGGAGGATGAAGCACTTCATTCTTATTTACTGAACAATTGTGTTAGCAAGTACCTCTGGAGGACAGAAACCATATAATCAATACTTAATAAGCACTCTATCCCATGGCGTTTTTGTTATTGTCTTTTTTCAAGTTTACAATATATTATAAAAATCTCTACAGTTTTCATCACATATATATA
>NW_026386512.1:0-512 GCF_001194135.2 Octopus bimaculoides | reverse complement strand
CTCAGAACGTAGCGGCAGACGAAATACCGCTAAGCAATTCGCCCGGCGTGTTAACGTTTCTGCCAACTCGCCGCTTTACTTCAAATACGTATTACATATTGGCAATGTCAACTCTGTCACAAAATTACGGGAGAGTCATGGCTGGATCTTTTGCACTGGAAGTCTGCTTATCATGATTTGAAACTTAGCAACATCATCTAAAACACCATCCAAGCAGCCATATTCATCCTTCAAGTGACAATTCTTTTTAACAGCTGATAATATATTCAACGTACTATATGTTTAAATTAGCATTAGGTTATTCAAATAATCCAAAGAAAATGCAGTATATATGCATGTATGTATGTATGTATGTATGTATGTATGTATGTATGTATGTACGTATGTATGTATACATGTATGAATATATGTATGTATGTATATATGTATGTCTATGAATTTCTATCTATCTATCTATCTATTTAACTCTACATTTGTATTTTGTCCCCTCTGTGTTGAGCCCTGTGTGGCTA
>NW_026386511.1:0-679 GCF_001194135.2 Octopus bimaculoides | reverse complement strand
TTATATTTATGTTTCTATATTTATATTTATGTTTCTATATTTATATTTATATGTTTCTATATTTATATTTATATATTTCTATATTTCTATTTCTATTTCTATATTTCTATATTTATATTTATATATTTCTATATTTATATTTACGTGTTTCTATATTTATATTTACGTGTTTCTATATTTACATGTTTCTATTTCTATATTTACATGTTTCTATATTTATATTTCTATATATTTATATTTATATATTTATATATTTATATTTATATATTTTTATATTTATATATGTATATATTTCTATATTTATATTTCTATATTTATATATATATATTTCTATATTTATATATTTATATTTATATATTTATATATTTATATTTATATTTATATTTTTATATTTATATTTATTTTTATATTTATATTTATATATTTATATATATATTTATATTTATTTTTATATTTATATTTATATATATATATATTTATATTTATATTTATATATTTATATTTATATTTATATTTATATATTTATATTTATATATTTATATATTTATATTTGTATATTTATATATTTATATAGTTATATTTATATATTTATATATTTATATATTTATATTTTTATATTTATATTTTTATATATATTTATATATTTATATATTTATATTTATATTTATATATTTATATA
>NW_026386510.1:0-206 GCF_001194135.2 Octopus bimaculoides | reverse complement strand
ATATATATATATATACTTGTACGCACGCACACATATATATAATCGTATATCGGTGATTGTGAGTGTGCGCATATGTATATATGTATGTATGTATTTGTATATTTATGTATCTATAAACCTATGTTATAGTAGCTCACATTTAAATCTTGTGCCTATGAAATGATATTTACCTCGCACTCTGACGCTGGATGTAGTATATTTTTAGT
>NW_026386509.1:0-297 GCF_001194135.2 Octopus bimaculoides | reverse complement strand
CAAATCGTCCAACCCATGATAGCATGGAAAGCGGACGTTAAACGACGACGTTGATGATGATATATAACACACACATATGTTTCCATCTGCCAAATTCACTCACAAGGCCTTGAGCTATAAGACATTTCCACTTTGGTACCATGCAGTAAGACTGAACCCAAATATATGTGCCTGCAAAGTGAGCTTCATAATCACACAGCTAAATGCATGCGCGCATGCATGCATATAGGTATTTTGAAGCAAACAGGAAAAATAGAACTCAAAATACGAGTGCATCATCATCATCATCATCATCAT
>NW_026386508.1:0-365 GCF_001194135.2 Octopus bimaculoides | reverse complement strand
TGTGTGTGTGTGTGTGTGTGTGTGTGTGCGTGTGTGTGTGTGTGAATGTATGTGAGTATGAATGTGTGTGTATGTATCTATGCACATATATATGTAAAATTATGTATAAATATATGTACGCAGACACGCGCACGTACATATACAAATATGCATATTTACAAGATGAATGTGCTTGCATAACATACACACAAACACACATACATACATACACACAAACATACACACAAACATACATATACGTACGCATATACGTACGTAAGCGTGTGTCTGCAATTTTAGAATGCTTCCGTTTGAAGAATTATTCAAGTTTTGCATAATTGACTAACGAAGCTACAATATTCTATATATATATATATATATATATA
>NW_026386507.1:0-470 GCF_001194135.2 Octopus bimaculoides | reverse complement strand
ATATAGGACTTACTTGAACGAAACGCGGAGTAGATGGAACAGGAACAACTGACGGAGTATACTCTTTATGTTGCATGTCACGTTTCTGTTTGTTCTTTTCGTTGTTCGAATAAACTTCGTTTTGTTTTCGTTTTTATGTTTTCGTTTCTCATTGTGTTTAACGTTTTTTTTTTAATGTCCTGTACCCATATATGCATGTATGTATACATATAGATGATAGTATGTACATATATGTATGGATATATGCATATATTTATATATTATTTCTATTATCATATAGGACGTGGAATAAGTACGGTGTTATTGGAAGCTCAGGAAAGGAAAGACAAGAAAGAGATCTTCACGTTTCGAATGGAGCTCTTCATCAGAAATATAGAAAAAGTCCAAAGAAGGGAAGACGGAGAAAGAAAATCGGCAACGATATACATGATTGACCGTTGACTGAACACTATTCAATTTTTTTTCTCCGT
>NW_026386506.1:0-252 GCF_001194135.2 Octopus bimaculoides | reverse complement strand
ATATATATATATATACATATACATAAATGTCTACATATATACTTACATACATACATACATATATATGAATGTATATATTAACGTACATTTGTATGTGCGTGTCTATGTGTTTTTGTGTGTATGCCTGTATGTTTGAGGGATGTACATGTACGACTGTAATAAGCTGGTGTATTAATAACTGTCTGAGGATGACCTATATTATGAAAACAGTGTGTGCATGTGTATATATACATATATATACATATATATATA
>NW_026386505.1:0-210 GCF_001194135.2 Octopus bimaculoides | reverse complement strand
AATAATAATAATAATAATAATAATAATAATAATAATAATAATTTTTTGAAACTGTTTCAAACCAGTATAGAGTTACTCAGGCAGAAATATTAGTAAGTTGTTTACTTGAACCATGAAATTATAGTTACAGGTGAAATAAATCTACCAACTTCGTCTTATTATCGCTATTATTATTATTGTTATTATTATTATTATTATTATTATTATTAT
>NW_026386504.1:0-376 GCF_001194135.2 Octopus bimaculoides | reverse complement strand
ACACACACACACACACACACACACTCACACACACACTACTACAAAAGAATAGTTGAGTCTCTCAGACTACCGCTTAAGTCTCTAATCCATCAAGTCTCATACTATTTCATGAGCAAAGCTAAGATGTTCGCTTCGCAGTCATGGGATTCTAGGTTCGATCCTACATTGTGACATCTTGGGCAAGTTATCTTTTTTAGTATAAGCATCGAATAACCCCAAGACATGGGACTGAAATTGTAATATAGTGACTGCAGGGAAAATCGTATGATAGCGAGTACCGGTAATTCACACGGCTACATCTGTTACACTGAAACTAGTTCGGAATTTCGTTAAGGGTGCATGTCACTGTGTCATACCCGCTAACTATATATAACTA
>NW_026386503.1:0-205 GCF_001194135.2 Octopus bimaculoides | reverse complement strand
ATATATATATATATATGCATGTATGCATGTATGCATGTATGTATGTATGCATGAATGTATGTATATACACATGTGTGTATGCATGTATACACGTGTTTATGTATTTATAAATACGTATACCGTATATATACTCGTGTAAAAGTCGAATTTTCCAGACCATTTATTAAGGTCAAATATATAGGGTCGACTATTTTTACATGAATAC
>NW_026386502.1:0-215 GCF_001194135.2 Octopus bimaculoides | reverse complement strand
GTATGTATGTACGTATGTATGTATGTATGTATGTATGTTTGTTTGTATGTGTGCTTGTATGCATGTATGTATCTATGTATCTATGTATCTATGTACATATGAATGTGTATATGTTTGTGTCTGTGATTGTTCCCCGCAACATCGCTTGACAACCGATGCTGGCACGTTTACGTTCCTGTAACTTAGCAGTTCGGCAAAAGAAACCGATAGAATAA
>NW_026386501.1:0-391 GCF_001194135.2 Octopus bimaculoides | reverse complement strand
AGAGAGAGAGAGAGAGAGGAAGGGAGAGAGAGCGAAAGTGAGATAGAGAATTTACGTAATACGGCTTGTACTTGTACTCATACTGGGCTTGGTGGCAGACCATATGTATATCAAAACACATACACATATACATGCATACATATTTAGCTGAATATGTAATTCCAATTGAATTGTAATTCGACTAGCCTTTGCTATACACAGGCTTGAAATTTTGATTCTGGTGAAAGGACTATTCTATGTCTTATGATTGGAAATCTTTCGTCACACGTCTTGTGACCTCTTCAGCGACTCTCCATCCTACGTGTCTCCCCTTGTTCTGTTAATCCATTTTGTCTTTTAAACAAATGCGCTAAACACACACAAACATAAGCGTATACAGAGCTGTTTATAT
>NW_026386500.1:0-218 GCF_001194135.2 Octopus bimaculoides | reverse complement strand
CACACACACACACACACACACTTATATAAAATTTTACAATGTAAAAGTTGAGTCACTCCGAAGTTTCGATTTTCTCGCCTTCGTCATATATGTTAATTAAAATTACCTAACAGTTTAATGTTCAATTGTTTTCATATACAATAATTTATATACATGAACATAACTGTCAATGTCTACCTGACCGCTTCTCTCTTTCTGTCTGTCTGTTTGTCTGTCTG
>NW_026386499.1:0-350 GCF_001194135.2 Octopus bimaculoides | reverse complement strand
TTTTTAGCACCAAACCTTATTTCGTTCGCCCCTTTATTCCACCATATTGCCATTTGTTTTCTTGCAATGCCCTCTTTAAACATTGCATCTATGCACTCCTACCCACGTAATTTTCTCCTTATCTCTTTACTAATACACCTACGTTGCCGCTCCCACCCACTACATGTCGTCATTGTTTGTATTGTCGTGTCAAGTCGGTGATTTATTATCTAAGCTTTCATTCTTATACTCCAAACATTAAATATGAGGAAATGTTTGCCTCAATATATCTAGCACGTACATACATACATACATATAAGGATATATCTATCTATCTATCTATCTATCTATCTATATATCTATCTATCTAT
>NW_026386498.1:0-261 GCF_001194135.2 Octopus bimaculoides | reverse complement strand
TATATACATATATATACATATATATATGCACACACAGATGAACATATACATATATATAGTTCCATATATGTATGCATATACATATATATTTATACATATATATGTATGTGTCTGTATCTGTGTGTCAGTGTGTATGTATACATACGCACATATATATGTATTGATAGATATAAATGTTTTGACGAACGGCGACATGAGATTTGAATATATGAAATAATGATCGGATATATGCTTATGTGCGTGTATGTGTATATATATGTA
>NW_026386497.1:0-259 GCF_001194135.2 Octopus bimaculoides | reverse complement strand
CCCCGACACTGGAATTTCAACATCAACAACATATGTTTGTATGCGTGCATGTAGGTACATGTGACGATTTGTATATTTTGTTTTATCTATGGATTCTCATTCATATAGCTGCATAATATGTATGTATGCAAGTATGTATGTATATATATATATGTATGTAGGTAGGTATGTGTGTATGTAGATATGTATATATGTATGTACACATGTAAGTATATATGTATATATATAGATATATATATATATATATATATATATATAT
>NW_026386496.1:0-282 GCF_001194135.2 Octopus bimaculoides | reverse complement strand
CCCTCACTGCGTTCACTGGTCCCCAGTCCGGGACCACTGTTCTTTTTGGTTGTCCCTTCCTGCTTTCACTGGTCCCCATTCCGGGACCACTGTTCTTTTTGGTGGTCGCTCACTTCGTTCACTGGTCCCCAGTCCGGGACCACTGTTCTTTTTGGTGGTCCCTCACTGCGTTGACTGGTCCCCAGTCCGGGACCACTGTTCTTTTTGGTGGTCCATCACTACGTTCACTCGTCCCCAGTGCGGGTCCACTGTTCTTTTTGGTGGTCCCTCACTTCGTTCACT
>NW_026386495.1:0-225 GCF_001194135.2 Octopus bimaculoides | reverse complement strand
GTGTGTGTGTGTGTGTATATATATATATGCATATATATAGATATAGATATGGATGCATATATATAGATAGATTTATATATATATATATGCATGCATATATGTGTATATATGTATATATATACATATATGTATATATGTATGTATATGTAGGTATGTATTTATGTAGTATTATATGCACTTACATGTGTGCGCGAAGCGTATATATACATAACAGGTACGTACTCA
>NW_026386494.1:0-383 GCF_001194135.2 Octopus bimaculoides | reverse complement strand
AGTGTTTCGTTAAGAAAATACTGGCGCCCCCGTTTTAAAATAGATCCATAAGATGTTTTGCAAACAACTTGCAAATGCAAGTGCTATCAGTCGAGAACTCCGCATACCGGAAGCCAGCAAGTGTACGGGGTCATCAGGAGAGAATGCGCGCCGTTTCGGGGCCTACCTCTCGACGGAATCAGTGCGCACCGGCTCCCCCTCACTGATATGAGACTCCGCTTGCTAGATCAACTGGTTATTAAATATAGCTCAATGTTCCTCTAGCCATCACTCATCATCTCTTTTTAACCAAATCCAGTGGCTAACCTTCTCCACTGTAGTTTGGATACCGGCCATGGTGGTATTTACTTTACGATGAGTTAAGCCTAACGATAACAACAGTT
>NW_026386493.1:0-763 GCF_001194135.2 Octopus bimaculoides | reverse complement strand
AGAAGAAGAAATGTCTCCTTCTCAAGCGATGCCAGGCTCACTTGGGCAAGTTTTCCGCTTTCAGTAGCGCAGAATTTCCCACCTGGATGGGACGCCAATCCGTCGCACGATTACTCATCTTTGCCAGCTGAGTGGATGGAGCAACGTGGAATGAAGTGCTTTGCTCAAAAACACAACGCATCGCCTGGTCCAGCAATCAAAACCACAATCTTCCGATCATGAATCCGACACCCTAACCACTAAGCCCCTTGCCTACACCTAATACTGTACAACCCTGGTGGACTGATGTGTTGCCCATCCATTTTTGTGTTAGTAAATAGAAAGTCAACCCCCTTTGCTAATGCTACAGAACCTTTCTAAATAATGGATTGGTCTAAAGGGGAATATCTAATCATTTAGACATTATAGTCTGGGATATTTGTGTATGTTAATCCTTTTCTTACCATATTTCTGCTGAAATACATTGTTTTTCTTTCAATAAATTTCAAAAATAATGAAAAAGTTAGCGAAATAGCCTTGTCATTACTAAGCTAGTGTTTGGAACATAAGGGAGGTTTTCTTTAGATCTCCTTGAAACTGAGGATTTGTACAATAGAAACAAAAGCAATTTTAAGCAGGATGGTACGAAAAGGGTTAAACCTGGCTGATATTACTATTTGTTTTATTAAAAACAAAAAGTATATATTTTACTGTTCATCTTTTGCAGGTGAAGGAACAGAAACAACAACAAAAGATGTTGAAACTAATGGATTAGAAGAGAGCT
>NW_026386491.1:0-307 GCF_001194135.2 Octopus bimaculoides | reverse complement strand
CACACACACACACACACACACACACACACATACACATACATATATATTTATATATACATGTATATATATATATATGTAGATATACATATATATATATGTATATATATACATGTATATATACATATATACAAATATATGTATATATACATATATATATGTATATGCACATATGTATATATGCATATATATATATACATATACATTTATATATATATACATATATGTATATGTACAAATAAATCTATATATATACATCCATATATATATATATGTATACTCACATATATGTATTCATACATATATATAT
>NW_026386490.1:0-636 GCF_001194135.2 Octopus bimaculoides | reverse complement strand
CTACTACTACTACTACTACTATTACTACTACTACTACTACTACTACAGATGAGAGTGGTACTCGCTTCATTTCATATGTATTTTCCCCCCATTTATTTCACATTTCTGATTTGTCTTCCTGCCTTTTTTTCTTCTTTTAAACACGAGAATTTGGTATTTAGGAAATGATTCTGCTTATACGAAGCGTGTCATTTTAATTGCATAAATTTCATTGGCTTACTCCGTCAAGGCTATTATTCACAGCAATTATTTAACACCTACAATAAACGTTTACAGAATACGTGCACGCACATATACGTGTTCTTATAGACTTCCGCACGCATACACACAAACATATATACACGCATATATATGTGTGAGTGTGTGTGTGTGTGTACATACACACATACATTTATACACACATGTATATATATATATACTTACATACATACATACGTACATATCTACACACACGTATATACACACACGTATATACACACATACATTTATACACACATATATATACATACATATATACACACACGTATATACACACATACATTTATACACACATGTATATATATATATATACATACATACATATATACACACACGTATATACATACATACATTTATACACACATGTATATACATACA
>NW_026386489.1:0-727 GCF_001194135.2 Octopus bimaculoides | reverse complement strand
AAAGAACCAAACTAATAAAGTTGACCATCATTTAAATGTTTTAGCGAATGTATGCTAATTTCAATGTTTGGCGAAACTTAGAAATCATTGAACCATTCTTTAAAATATTCCAATATATATTAGACGCTATACTTTTATTGTCTTCTTCATTCAGTCAATGCTCCTTGTTTTCTTTTATTATGTTAAATCTCTCATAATGGCAGAGTGCTGGCAGAATCATTAGCATATCGGGCGAAATGCTTAGCGTCCGTCTTTACCTTCTGAGCTCAACTGTCGGTGTCGATGAGATACGTATGAGTTGAGTTGTAGGGTCAATTTCATCGACTTACCTGCGACTCCGAAATTGCTGGCCTATTGCCAAAATTTGAAAGCCATATTCAATCTCTCATATTTCAGAATACACACACTTGTGCACACGCATGCGCACACACAGATGTATAGATGTATGTTTATACGTTGGTCGCCCATTGCTTAGTCTTTTGTGTTACAAGGGGGTAAACGTTTTACCCTGAGTCAATTATATCATATCATTTGAGAAGTTTAATTAAGTTTAATGGAATGAGATATATCATGTCGTATGACCTGTATGAATTTACTTAACTCGGTTTCTTTATTTTATTTTTCTTCCGGTTTAACAATAAATCGCTAATAATCCTATATAAAAGTTATTCCTTTTGGGATGGAATATTTTCCATTAATAACATTATTTGCTTATATTATATATATA
>NW_026386488.1:0-587 GCF_001194135.2 Octopus bimaculoides | reverse complement strand
ACACCCTCCAGCCTTCATCAGGTATCTTGATGAAGGCTGGAGGGTATATCCGTTCAATGTAAATAATGTAAGTAATGTACAATATTTTCTTTTACTTGATTCAGTCATTTGACTGCGGCCATGCTATAGCACCGCCTTTAGTAGAATCAAATCGACTCCAGGACTTATTCTTTGTAAGCCTAGTACTTATTCTATCGGTCTCTTTTGCCGAACCGCTAAGTTATGAGGACCTAAACACACCAGCATCGGTTCTCAAACGATGTTAGGAGGACAAACACAGATACACAACATATACACACACATGCAAAAATATATACATATATACGACGGGCTTCTTTCAGTTTCCGTCTACCAAATCCACTCACAAGTCTTTGGTCGGCCCGAGGCTATAGTAGAAGACACTTGCCCTAGGTGCCACGCAGTGGGACTGAAGCTGGAACCATGTGGTTGGTAAGCAAGCTACTTAGCACACAGCCACTCCTGTTGTGCCGATAATATATTGTTTCACAAATTAACGAACCATTAACTTTAGTTGGATTTCTTTTCATAATTACGTTCGTACACTATGCATAATATTTGGGAATTGT
>NW_026386487.1:0-270 GCF_001194135.2 Octopus bimaculoides | reverse complement strand
CTGTTTTTGTTCCCAACTTTGACCCTCCATGAATCCCAAATTTTATTTTGACATTTATGGGAGCAACTGTCTTCGAAGACTAATTGTCGTTCAATGCTCGAAATGAGAAGTAGAGAGACAGCCGACAACTGCTGAAGGGTTGTTCATATGTTACTTGTCCTGTTTTCCATTTGTTTCTCTTGTTGTTTGCGTATTAAACTCATTTGCTTTCGTATTTCATGTTGTTTAGTGTTGGTGACGTCCTGTACCCATATATACATACATACATAT
>NW_026386486.1:0-240 GCF_001194135.2 Octopus bimaculoides | reverse complement strand
AAAAGGGGTAAAATGAGTAACGACTAATTTTAATTATTTCTTCTCTTTAACTGGATGGTGCGTAAATTACATCAGGAAGAGAGTCACTCCAGCAGATCGTGAAGAAAGCTCGAGAAGATATTTTACGTTGAATTTTTAGATTTAGTCGAGTTTAGTTAATTTCATATCATGTGCCGTTTTTCCATGACCTTCTTTCATTTGACCTAGATATCTTAAATTTTCGTTGCATTTCTCATCTTT
>NW_026386485.1:0-330 GCF_001194135.2 Octopus bimaculoides | reverse complement strand
TATATATATATATATAGATATACATAGACATACTCACACACACACACATACATATACATATAAGCACTCAACCACACAGACGTGCAAACACACATTATTCTATATATCTGTGTGCATATATGTGTGTATATATGTGTGTGCATGCATGCTTGCATGCATGCACATGTGTAGATAAGTGTGTGTTGTGTTTGTGTGTACATGAATGTGTTTGTGCTTGTCTTTGACAGCACACTCCATCTTATTTCACGCTTCACTTTTGCTCTTCGTGTGTAGATTTATCCTGCCTCCTCTCTTTCTTTCTCTCTCTCTCTCTCTCTCTCTCTCTCTCTC
>NW_026386484.1:0-215 GCF_001194135.2 Octopus bimaculoides | reverse complement strand
TGCTAGCATGGAAAGCGGACGTTAAACGATGATGATGATGATTCTTATATATATATATGTATGTATATGAGTATGTATGTGTTTGTATGTATATATATGTATATATGTGTATATGCATATGTGTATGTATATATATGTGTGTGTGTTTGTGCGTGAGGGCATGCATGTATGTGTATTTATTTATAATATTCTTTCTTTATATATTTATAGTTGTG
>NW_026386483.1:0-414 GCF_001194135.2 Octopus bimaculoides | reverse complement strand
ATATATATATACATATATACATATACATATATACATATATATATATATAATATAATATATATACATATATGTATATAGATACATATACATACATATATATATACATACATGCATGTATACATATGCATATATATACACACACATACATTTATATATGTACTTATATATATGCACATATATATGTATACCTGTGTATATATATATATACACACAAACCAAGTCCAAAATCGAAGTATATATATATATATATATATATATATATATATATATATTATTTCTCTCCGCTTTTTTTTCTTTCTGATTCTCACTCCTATGTTTTTATCTCATTTTCTTCTTTCCGTTTCTTTACTGTCTTTTTTTTTCTTTCTTTTTATTTTCTGCTTACTTTGCTACAATTTTGTATTATTACGTTCT
>NW_026386482.1:0-678 GCF_001194135.2 Octopus bimaculoides | reverse complement strand
ATATATATATGTATGTATGTATGTATATACATACACACAGAGGGAGACAGAGAGAGAGAGAGATACATTCATACATATATATTGGTTTTTGGATAAATTTTATTACGTACCATAATTATCAATAATTTTACTACTACTACTACTACTACTACTACAGCTTCTGCCGCTGTTATTACAGTTAATATTACTAGTTGCCATGTGTGCGTGTGATAAAGTTATTATTAGGTATGTAAATGATTTATTTTCGTGTTATCTGTACGAAAACGATACAGCTAAATTACCAACCTACGTAACATATCAATGTCATTACGTGTGTGTATACATATAATAAAACATATATGTGTGTATATATATATGTGTGTGTGTGTGTGTGTGCGTGTGTATACATATAATATGTATATATATATTATATATATATTATATATATATAATATACATATATATATACATATATATAATATACATATATATATACATATATATAATATACATATATATATACATATATATATAATATACATATATATATAATATACATATATATATACATACATATATATATAATATACATATATATATATATAATATACATATATATATATAATATACACATATACATATAATATACATATATATATATATACATATATACATATAATATACATATATATATATATA
>NW_026386481.1:0-314 GCF_001194135.2 Octopus bimaculoides | reverse complement strand
TGGTATAGAAGCTACCATCATAACTGGGGAGGCTGGTGAATTTTTCTCTCTGGCTTTCTAATTTATTTGTATATTTGGGTTTATTTTTAATATGTGTGTTTTCATTATTTTCCCTGCTAGTATTGTTAGGTTTTAGTGGGCCCGATCTATGGTTCCTTTTAGTCTTCTGGGTTTCCCTGTAATTTAAGCTAAACTTATCGTTGTATTGCTTAATGTTGGTTCTGTTCAGGTGGTTATTTTATTTCTGTTTCGTCTCGTTGTTAACCTTAATCGTCCTTTTAATATTATTGGTATTTGTGTTTATATTGTTGTTG
>NW_026386480.1:0-227 GCF_001194135.2 Octopus bimaculoides | reverse complement strand
TATATATATATATAGGCAATGCCCCAGCATGGCCGCTGGCTGAAACGAAAGGGGAGAAGAATAAAGTGTATGCGCGCCGCAAACTTATGCATATGTACAATATAATATCTATATATATATGAATACATATATATATATTAATATGAAGTTAGGTAAAGGCTATGATTTAGAGAGAAAGAGAAAAGGAGAGTGAGAGATAAATAGAATATATATGAGTGAGAGAGAGA
>NW_026386479.1:361-521 GCF_001194135.2 Octopus bimaculoides | reverse complement strand
TTCTTTCATTCGTTCGTACATACGTACGTACGTTCGTTCGATCGTTCATAAGTACGTACGTAAGTTCGTACGTACGTACGTTCGTTAATTCGCTCATACGTACGTTCGTCCGTTCGTACGCTGGTTCGATTGTACGTACGTTCTTTCGTTATTTCCTGCC
>NW_026386479.1:0-102 GCF_001194135.2 Octopus bimaculoides | reverse complement strand
TCATTCTTTCAGTCGTTCGTACGTACGTACGTATATATGTACGTTCGTTTGAACTTACATTCGTACGTTCGTTCTGTCATTCGTTCGTATATACGTACGTAC
>NW_026386478.1:0-213 GCF_001194135.2 Octopus bimaculoides | reverse complement strand
ATTATTATTATTATTATTATTATTATTATTATTATTATTATTTTTATTCCTCTACTGAAGGCTGTGTCCTTTAATTCACTCGCACCACTTCCCTGATAATAACATCTGTTAATAAAACCAAATTGGAACTTTGTTTAGATAGATAGCAGAATTGGTAGATTACTTTTTTTACTATTTAGTAATGTCATTTTCTGTTCTGAGCACAAATCCTGC
>NW_026386477.1:0-427 GCF_001194135.2 Octopus bimaculoides | reverse complement strand
GTTGACTACTGTTAATGATGTTTTACTGATAATAAATAACTTAATGTACATATATTTTTTTTGGAAATCTTTCAGGATACGGTAAATCTATTATGTGGGAAATAAACTGTTTTAGCCAGTTAGTAAATGGAAATTGGAAATTTTTCCAAAATAGTGTTAGAAGTGTCTATAAAAGTTTATCAATTCCAATATTTACTAAAAATTACCTGACAATAAGAATATTATTTTTCTCTGAGAGACAAAAACGATACCATCTGGAGCGATTATTGTAGGATAATAGACCAGTAATGTTTTATGATTGTTAATATTATTGTCCTTTAAATTCCAAACATATTTAGAAAGTAAGGTGGTATGACATGTTCCTAAGTGTCTGAATGTATACATTAGTGTGTGTGTGTGTGTGTGTGTGTGTGTGTGTGTGTGTGTG
>NW_026386476.1:0-341 GCF_001194135.2 Octopus bimaculoides | reverse complement strand
ACACACACACACACACACCTATAAGCGTATATGGGGTACAGGACGTCATCAACAGTAAACGACATGAATTACAAAATCAAATGTTTTCAATACGCAAGCAGCAAGAGAAACAAATGGAAAGCAGGACAAGTAACACAAGAAACAACCCTTCATTAGTTGTCGGCTATCTATCTACTCCCCATTTTGAGCATTGGCGGAGGGTTGTTATTTGTATTGCTTGCCCTGTTTTCCATTTCTTTCTCTCGTTGTTTGTGTATTGGAATGATTTGTTTTCGTATATCATACTGTTTACTGTTGGTGACGTCCTTTACTCATTTATGCATATATATATGCATATGTAT
>NW_026386475.1:0-274 GCF_001194135.2 Octopus bimaculoides | reverse complement strand
GTGTGTGTGTGTGTGTGTGTGTGTGTGTGTTTAGTAAGCAGAGTTAGCTGTTGGAATAATTGTCTAAGGTATAAGAATATATATTCACTTCGTCATTATATTCAGTACGGTGGTAATTTGACCATACAGCACACGGTGTGTGGATGGATAACTGAACTAGTCGTTGTATATACCTGCATATATATGTATATACGTGTGCGTATACGTCAGTATTCGTATGTTTATGTGTATATATATATATATATATGTAATTATGTACAATTCTTGGTATATT
>NW_026386474.1:0-757 GCF_001194135.2 Octopus bimaculoides | reverse complement strand
GAGAGAGAGAGAAAGAAAGAGAGAGAGATAGGTATATGTGTCCATTTATGCACATACATATTCATACATACATAGTTACACACACACACACATACACATACACACTCTCACACACATAAACTAAATGTATACACAAACATATGCGTACATACTTCCCTACATACATACACATATGGATACACAGACACGTATAACCATAACTGTGCTAGACAAACCACAACCTGTAAGAAGCATAACAAGGTAAAACAACAAAATCAATTACTACTAAAAACAGAACACCAACATCACAAAAGGGACTAAAAGAACAGGTTTTCTTAAATCTGGGCAGAAATAACAATACAAACAAGAGCAACAACTACGATAGAATTATAACCATTACACAAACCACAACGTGACAATGCAACACAGTAACAACTGTAACAACTGTTATCAATAATTCCACGAACAACAACAGTTGGAAAAAAATTAACTACCTATCATAGAAAATAATGGGAACTCTAATAACAACATATACATTTATATATATATTACATGGGAAAATGCGAGCATGAAAAGTAATATTCTTAAGATTACAAACCTGGAAAAGTACAGGACAAGTTATTACACCTGTAAAAGTATAGGACAAGCTATTACTTGTAGTAAAGTAAAGAATAAGAAACTTTACTTAAAATATTGCAGCAAAGAATGCCAGTTCTTCTAATTTATCAACTTTTAAATTTATTGTACAAAACTGTTCAGCTAATTTGTAAGTTTGTCT
>NW_026386473.1:0-135 GCF_001194135.2 Octopus bimaculoides | reverse complement strand
ATATATATATGTATATATATGTATGTGTGTGTGTGTATATATGTATGTGGGTGTGTATATATATATGTATATATATGTATGTGTGTGTATATGTATATGTATATATATATATGTGTGTGTGTGTGTATATATATA
>NW_026386472.1:0-209 GCF_001194135.2 Octopus bimaculoides | reverse complement strand
GCATGGCCGCAGTCAAATGACTGAAACAAATAAAGGAATAAAAGAATATATACTTGCTCATATATGCTTATACATTAGTTTATAATATATGTACATAAATATGTATATGCGTGTATGCATGTTTGTATCTCTCTCTTTCTCTCGCAAGTATGTGTGTTTAAGTGTATGTATGTATGTGTATATATATATATATATATATATATATATAT
>NW_026386471.1:0-444 GCF_001194135.2 Octopus bimaculoides | reverse complement strand
TTAGTATATCCCATTTATGTTCATTAGAAATTAAATAAATAAAGAATTTTTACATGTATGAATATTTATTTTCCCCCACTGTAATACAAAAATGAGACAAGAACGCAAAACATCCAGACAGTATGGGATACAAGAAAGAGACAACAAAACATCCAGACAGACGATACAAAAAAACAAGGACGGGTCATTCGGAGTTTTCTATCCTCAGTCGAGTTCCAGATTATCTTTGCAAATTTCGACTGGTCAAGCTACTCAACTGATAATAGGCCAGTATACACCAACTAGAGAATCATATTTATTTATCATTTATATAATATTTTATGTTATAGTATGATATGGAAAACTCAGCAACGAACAGCTGTTACAATTGCACAGAAACAATTGTTGTAACTTGTAATTAAAGCCGGTACATTCTATTTCCTTGATTTATAAATTTATACATAT
>NW_026386470.1:0-278 GCF_001194135.2 Octopus bimaculoides | reverse complement strand
TATATATATATATATATATATATATATATACATATATACATATACAAATACATATATACATATATATGCATATATATGTATATCTATCTATCGATCTATCTTACTATATACATATATATATTATCCGAAGAGTACAGTATTAATGATATCGCCATTATGGCCGATCTTATCAATTGGTTTCGTGCTAGTTACTCAAAGGTAGCAATCCGAATATGTAACCCTATGCACGACAGGGATACCCAATATAGAATGAAATATGGTGACTGCTATATATATAT
>NW_026386469.1:0-229 GCF_001194135.2 Octopus bimaculoides | reverse complement strand
AAAATGTAGTTGTAAAATCAGAGGGAAAAATAAAAATCAATAAAATACAATACACAATGGATCTTTTTGGTTTGAAACATTCATTCTAATGTTATGGAAAATTTCTACATTGATGTAGTTTTCAAGCTAATTACAAAAATCCCAACTATTTGTTAAAGAAATTAATGAAAATAAAGTTACAAAATTTTTAATTTTAGCATTTAAACTGGCCATATGCAGCCTGAATATT
>NW_026386468.1:0-263 GCF_001194135.2 Octopus bimaculoides | reverse complement strand
AATAATAATAATAATAATAATAATAATAATAATAATAACAACAACAATTACAACGACAACAACAGAAGTGAGTTGATGTTCCCTACGTCTTTTTGAGACGGCTAATTGATTCTACATTGGTGTCATTATTAAAATTCTTTGATTGTATAAGATCTTACAAATTATTATTGAATTGAATTGGACTAGTTTCAGCTCACTAACAGTCGCCAAATAGATACATATACATATATATGTTTGTATATACATATATGTGTAAGTATATA
>NW_026386467.1:0-623 GCF_001194135.2 Octopus bimaculoides | reverse complement strand
CACACACACACACACACACACACACATATATATATATATATATGTACAGATATATATGTATGTGTGTGTATATATATATAGATACACGCATACACACACACACATATATGTACAGAAATACATATATATATGTATATATATATATATATATATATATATATATATATATATATATATATATATACATATATATATATATTCTTTAGTGTGTGCGTATGTATAAATAAATGTGTGCGCGCGCGTGTGAGCGTGTATGTTTACCTTTCTGTAGGTATATATACGCGCCTTTGCGTTTTGGGATGATTAAAAAAATATATATGTGCTTATATAAATTTATAAGTTTCTGGACAGGGCATTTTTAACTTGAAACTGTATTATATAAATGATTCTTCAAATAACAAATTCTAAATATTTAAATGATTGTCTCAATCGACACACGTTATTTATTTACATCGCTCGGAGGAAGTTATAAGATGTTGCACTGGCAATCAGCTCTGATTGCAATGATTCATACAACAGAAACAGCTTTAAGCTAATGGATGAGATAACGAAATTCTTGTTCGTCTATCATTTGTCAATTCATTTATGTAGACAGACAGACAGACAGACAGACAGACAGACAG
>NW_026386466.1:0-370 GCF_001194135.2 Octopus bimaculoides | reverse complement strand
ATTTCTTTTCCTCAACAGGCCCTGCCCTGTTTAACATTGTCCCGAAACAGTTATTCTTCAAGGAATACCAGACAACCCACCCATACCTGGATACAACTCACTCAATAAGAACTCACTACTTGAATGGACCATAAACAAAACTTGACTGTGAAAAGGATTTAGATAATCCTCTCAGGTGGTGCTATTAAGTTAGACATGGCCTGGACCAATCTTTGGTCGAAACGTATCTAAGTTTATCTATGTTTACATAGTTGAACTGAAGGAAAAGCAAGCATTGACGATTTTATTCCAAGGTAAATGAATAGTTTATGAACTAGAATCATGTTTTTGTGACCGCTGGCTTTATATATATATAAATATATATATATAT
>NW_026386465.1:0-1118 GCF_001194135.2 Octopus bimaculoides | reverse complement strand
TGCCCTCAGATCTTTCTTCAATCTCTCAATCTGAGGTTTTGAGTGATTAGGCACGATGTATAACGCATCATCTCTCTATATACCTCCAAAGAGTGAGGGAAATTGTCTTTTGATTTTATCCAACAAAAATAGTCCCACTAGGTCTGTTATTTGGGCAGAATCGGAGGATCCCATGGTAATATCGAAAAGGTTGAAAGAATCAGTTTTGGACCAGTGCTGGTTTGCATAACTAATAAGAGTCATACGAGCCGCTTGAATAATATCAGTGTCCAAGCTTGAAATTTCAATATACTTGCGGGCGAAAATAATTGCCTTATTTAATAAAATTGGGGAGATCGAAGAGTAATAATTTGAAATATCGAACTGTACGAAGGATGAAGTTTTATGATGTTCATGTTTATGGAACCAGACTATAACATCATTTGTTGATTCCCATAAAGGGAGTTGTGTTTTTTTCTTTATCACTGGTATAATCCGATCTAGAATACATTTGCTAATCCTACCCAAGTCCGATTTAGTTGGGCTGATTAGGCGTATTGTTGGTTTGGCAAGGAAGTCATTCTTGTGGTCCTTTAACGTGCAGTGTGGAGTTTTGGGATCATACGGTTGTGTTCGATCTAATATTCCCAATTTCGAAATTATTTCGTAGTGTTTATTGTTAATGTCATTCAGATTCGATTTTTTATCAATTTTATATTTGGTGTGGAGTTCCTTGGATATTAGCATGTTGTAGGTTTCGAATGGCACAGAGTAGATATTTCCGGTTTTATCTGAGAGAATGTGTAGATTGGGAGCATTCTTGAGACTAGCTATTGTTTCTTGTAATTGATTTTGGAAGGCATTTCCATAGTTCGAATATTTAAGGTTTTTTATCATGCGTATCAAGTCCTTTTCAAATTTTGCAAGATCGGAGTTTGGTGGAGCGTTCCTGTAAGATTTTTAATTAAAATTTTCGGAGATTTCTGGTTCAGTTAGGTTGCTTATTAGGTTGGGTGTTTTTGTTATCTTTGAATTTCTGGACATATCGAGGTAAAAAGCACGCCATCTAAGTCTATTAATAAATTCACTCGTAGATGCATACTTTTAACTTAACTTTTATATTATATGTTTCTTTTTTT
>NW_026386464.1:0-422 GCF_001194135.2 Octopus bimaculoides | reverse complement strand
TATATATATATATACGTATGTATGTATATGTACATATACATACATACATACACATACACATATATAGATTATCATTAAGATTAATAACAATATCCTAGAATATATGTTAACAAAATAGTTTATAAACCCTGGCAAAGAGATTACTCAAATCGCATTCAGTCTAAGACATTCTTTTATTCAACTAATGGCGATGTCATTGGATAACAAAAATGTATCGTAAAAAAATGAGTATTGCAACAGAGCTGCGTGGCTGTGGTGTCAGACGTGTCCATCATATAACTTGTTTAACATAGCGATTTTGTCCTTCTCTTACGTTCCATATTAGCATGTGCATTCCATTTTTATTCTTCTGTACCAATTTACGAATGCAGCGTGCGCATGCACATTGCGTGTTTATCCTTCTTTTCCCGGCTCCTAATCAA
>NW_026386463.1:1717-2025 GCF_001194135.2 Octopus bimaculoides | reverse complement strand
AGTTATAAAAATAATTTCAACTGTATATATCTGGAAAGTTAATATTAGCTAAATTTATAATTTCATGTTTCCAATTGCTTCCATTTTAAAATACAATCTGAACACTATGTTATGAAAATATATTCCTTAATTATGTAAATATTATAATAGAAGCAAAAGGAATAAATTCAGTGCAGCTTTTATAAGCATTCACAAAGAAATGTAAGATTTTTATGCATCATATTTTGTAAAATTTTGCTCAATCTGGAGTTTTTTTCTTAATAAATATTTACAGAGTTATTTATAAACTTATTAACAAATCTTATAAT
>NW_026386463.1:1503-1707 GCF_001194135.2 Octopus bimaculoides | reverse complement strand
AAACAATTAATATGTAATGAAGCTTTCATGATGATGCACAATGATTAAATTATTCATTATAACGTTCTATTTAATTTGTTTTGTTATAATTAGTGAGACAGTCAACAGATGAGTAAATATTGCAAAAAATGATATTTATGACAAGAAAATTTTGGCAAAAGTTTTGCTTTATACTTACACCTTGATTCAAAACAACCTTTGAAA
>NW_026386463.1:389-531 GCF_001194135.2 Octopus bimaculoides | reverse complement strand
AACTACATGAAACAATTGCTAGATGACAGTAAATGCTTAAGAATGGGTGACAAAGGAAAGTTGTGTGCCAAGAATGAGAAAAAAGTCTCAATCTATGATACTATCTTATGCACTATCATATGGATTTTTTATTAATTTTACT
>NW_026386463.1:260-379 GCF_001194135.2 Octopus bimaculoides | reverse complement strand
TATGATACTATCTTATGCACTATCATATGGATTTTTTATTAATTTTACTTTTCATCATTCTGAACGGTATTATTATCACAGCTAATTAATAAATATAATTAGCTTCACAAAATACTTTC
>NW_026386463.1:0-250 GCF_001194135.2 Octopus bimaculoides | reverse complement strand
TAATATATTTCCAAGACTCTCACATTTATAAAATGCCATCAATGTAAATTATATGAAGTTAGTTTTTGGTCATTTCTCTCCATAAATATGTCGTTATACAAGTAATTTGAGGAGAGAGATAAAAAAATATAACAAATCAAACACCTTTGCACACACTGGAATATAATTTATAAAGTATTCTTTATATCTCATATTTTAATTAATATTTATGTTATAAACAGTTTTAATGAGGTGTGTATTCACTCATTGA
>NW_026386462.1:0-246 GCF_001194135.2 Octopus bimaculoides | reverse complement strand
TAACATCTGTTTTCCATGCTGGTATGGGTTGGACAGTTTGACAGGAGCTGAAAAGCCAGAGAGTTGCACCAGGCTCCATCATCAGTTTTGGCATGGTTCCTATGGCTGGATGCCCTTCCTTTACAGAATGTATGTGGCACCAGCAAGGTGCTTCTTGACATTCTTTTTCCTTACAATAGTTTTGGATTGTCTATTTTATTCAGAACTAGCAGAAATACCCGGCGTTGCCCGGGTTAAAGAGAATAA
>NW_026386461.1:0-205 GCF_001194135.2 Octopus bimaculoides | reverse complement strand
ATATATATATATATATATATATATATAATATTAGGGACATATGTATGTATTATGTATGTATGTATATGCATATATATATATGTACAATATGTATATATGTATGTGCGTATATATATGCGTATGTAAATGTGTGTGTGTGAGAGAGAGAGAGTATCTGTGTGTACGTGTGTGTATGTGTGTATGCGTGTGTATGTGCATGTATGTA
>NW_026386460.1:0-655 GCF_001194135.2 Octopus bimaculoides | reverse complement strand
TACGGCCGTTTCAAGCAGCTCCATTTAATCGATCAATGAAAACATTACATTAAATTGAAAGACAATGCATTAATGCCAGGACAACCTTGTTACCTGTTTACTTTATATGTATATATACTTCAACAAAGAAGTTTATTTTTCAAGGTTTTTTCCTTCTCTTTTCTTCTCACACTGTGCACTGTTATTTAACAATGATGTCATTTTTCTAAAATTTCTACTTCTTAAGTTCATTTTCCAACAATACAATTTTTAGGTTCAGTCACCAGAAAATGGCCATTGTGTGTCTGTATATGTGTGTGTAACTTCAAGGACAAACTTGAAATTGGTAATTATTTTCTTTGTACAATTTCTATTCATTCGGTGCATATATATATATATATATATTATATTATATTGATCTTATGATATTTACTTTACTTTATATTATACTCATTTATTGTGCTTTTAATTATTAATTTTTCTATGTGATAGTGGATTTTCATCGATGAGTTCTTGAAACTTGGTTATTTTCCCTAAAACTATATATATATATGTGTGTGTATGTACGTACGTATGTATGTATGTATGTATGTATGTATGTATGTATGTATGTCTAGTGAGAATTTACAAAAAAAAAACGAAGACGGGTGTGTAAACAACAAAAAGATGTATTAGT
>NW_026386459.1:0-218 GCF_001194135.2 Octopus bimaculoides | reverse complement strand
TGTACATATCTATGGATGTATGTCTGTGTGTGTATGTATGAGCTTGTATATATATATGTGTGTGTGTGTATATGCATGTTTGTATGGGTGTACGTATGAACATTTGTATGTATGTATGTATATGCTTTTCTATGTGTGTATGAGCATGTATATGTGTGTGTGTGTGTGTTCATGCATGACTTGTATATGTATACTATACGTGTATATATATATATATA
>NW_026386458.1:0-364 GCF_001194135.2 Octopus bimaculoides | reverse complement strand
GTGTGTGTGTGTGTGTGTGTGTGTGTGTGTGTGTACACTTATACACATATTTTTATGTGTATATATATATATATATGCATTTATACGTATGTATATATGTGTGTGTACATGTATGTATATATACATGTGTGTGTACATGTATGTATATATTCATGTGTGTGTACATGTATGTATATATACATATATGTGTGTAAATGTATGTATATATACATATATGTGTGTAAATGTATGTATATATTCATATGTGTGTGTACATGTATGTATATATGCATATATGTGTATATGTATATGTTTATATGTATATATATATATGCATATATATATATGCATTTGTATATATATATGCATATGTATATATATATGT
>NW_026386457.1:0-341 GCF_001194135.2 Octopus bimaculoides | reverse complement strand
TATATATATATATATATATATGTTTGTATGTATAATATATATTATGCATATATATATATTACATACACATATGAGCATGCATTAATATGTATGTATACTTTTGTACGTATATATGTATATATATATACGCGTATATAGGTATATACATATATATGAAGATATATATAAGATATATACATACATGCGTATATATATGTAATATACATGTATTTATATACATATATATGTATATATACATATATATGTAATATACATGTATTTATATACATATATATGTAATATACATGTATTTATATACATATATATGTATATATATATACATATATATATATACATACATA
>NW_026386456.1:0-472 GCF_001194135.2 Octopus bimaculoides | reverse complement strand
AAATTTCGAAAGGAATGAAAAGGAAATAAAACATTTACCATCTAGTTTCCAGGACCAAATAAAAACATTTACAATCTAGTTTCCTGGACCAAATTAGAATGCATATGCATGAGGCATATAATATATTGCCTCATGTATATATGTTTAATCTTAGTTTTAGTGTACCTGTTGATGAAGATTTCACCTGGCAAATTATTTTATTTTCTAAAATAAAAATCAGAAACCAATTGGTCCAGGAAACTAGATGGTAATGGTTTTATTTTATTTTCATACCTTTCGAAATTTTATCCCTAATAGTGGTTTGGAACTTAGCTGTTCTTTCTAGCGAGAGGGAATCCTATGTTGGATACCTCTTATGTGTTTAAATGTACACTATATTTATATGAATAATATATAGTCTTTGGACTAAATTATACACTCTGGGCCACTGGTAGTAGAAATTTCTAATATTTCTATTTCCCTTCGATATTAT
>NW_026386455.1:0-288 GCF_001194135.2 Octopus bimaculoides | reverse complement strand
TATATATATATATATATGTATATATGTATGCATGTGTGTACGTGTGTATGTGTGTGTGTGTGTATGTGTGTGTATAAGTGTGTGTATGTGTGTGTGTGTATGTGTTTCTGACTTGTGAACTTTGTATGTTTGTGTATGCATGCATATGCATATAAGCGTGCGCGCATGAACGTGTGTGCGTGTGTGTACGGGCGCACACGTGGGTGCAAGCATGTAAGTGCGTGTGCGCATATCTGTGCGCACGAGTATATGTATATGTGTATGTATATGTGTGTGTATATATATATA
>NW_026386454.1:0-674 GCF_001194135.2 Octopus bimaculoides | reverse complement strand
ATATATATATATACCTGCACACTCACACGCAGATATACATACATCTATGATGTATGAAGAGTTAGGAGGGTGACCTGAAAAGTTCATAAGCGGACATGACGTATTGGTGTTAGAACTGTGAAAAGGCCACTCCATCAATAGAATGTACTATGACAAATTTCTGACGCTGTTACGAAAGTTTATGAAGACCAAACGCGTAGGGAAACTGAAAAGTGAGCTCTAGTTTCATCAGAACAATGCTGTTTTAAACAGCCCCTTAGTTTCAATGGCTGTTTTGTGTATCTGTGGCTTTGAACCGGTTGATCACGCTCCCTGTTCTCTCGGTAGGGGCCAGTATTGCAGTGATGACGTCATAGCCGTTGTCAATGATTTTGTCATTACTAAAAGGAAATGTGAATCAAGCACTCCAATACCGATTGAAGCTGTGTGTGGACCATATGCTCATTTCATTTGGTCACATTCCATGAATGTATTTTACTCGGCATATGAACTTCTCAGCCGACCTTCGTCTGTATAACCTCTGATAAACATATCCACACATACATAAGCATGACTATATATGCGTATATATAAGTATGTATGCATATATGTATTACAAAAGGATATAGGCAGCTTTCGTGATGATCTGTACATATATATATTTGTGTGTGTGTGTGTGTGTGTGTGTGTGTGTG
>NW_026386453.1:0-428 GCF_001194135.2 Octopus bimaculoides | reverse complement strand
TTTTTGTATTGTTCTGTATCCATAATGACGACAGTGCTACCCTTATCTGCATCTTTGATTGTGATGTCATGATTGTTTCGTAACGCATGGATGATTTTCCATTCGTTTTTACTGGTGTTGGGTTTGGGTTTAGGTTGTGGAAGTTCATTATAAGGAAAGTTCGAAATGTACTCACAAAATTTGTCCAATGTTTTGTTTCTACCTTTTATGGGATTATAATTGCTCTTGTTACGAACCATTGCTTCGTCGTTATTGATTTCTTTGTCAAAAAATTCCTCTGTGAGGCGTAATTTTCTACAAAAGTGGGAGACATCATCCTGTATTTCACTGAAGTTGGGGTATTGTGGAGTTGGAGTAAATTTTAGTCCTTTTGAAAGGACTCAGAAAAATAGATATACGCACACTCTCACGTACACACACCTAACATC
>NW_026386452.1:0-278 GCF_001194135.2 Octopus bimaculoides | reverse complement strand
ATATATATATATATATATATATATATATATATATATACGTATGTATTTGTATATGTATGTATATATATATGTATATATGTATGTATATATATTCATTTTACATTTTTATTTTATCTAGTTTCAGCTCATGAGCTGTGGCCATGCTGGTGCGTATATATTTACATGTATATATATATATATATTATTATATTATATTATATTAAGTGTATTTACATAAACACTTATTCACCAACATGCATGTAGATGTTTATATTCATATTGGCATGTGTGTATATATA
>NW_026386451.1:0-675 GCF_001194135.2 Octopus bimaculoides | reverse complement strand
GATGATGATGAATCATTATTTTCTTTCTTTCAGCCTGCCTAAGATTCCACAGCACTTTTTGTGTAGCTATTGTTTATATTAGATACACAGTATAGAATTCCTACAAACTTCTTTCATGCTTCTTTTTTCTGTATATTAAAAAGGACCATTCCCTAAATAGCTGTTAAGTTGTGTATCATTTATTGCCAAATAATCATTTTGTCTCTGTTAGGTTTACTTTTAGAAAGGAAGGAGAAAAAGAAAACTATTTCAGTATCAAATCACATTTCAATACTGTAATGACAGATACTAAAAACTACATGCAAAATTACTTTGCCCCTCTAAAATTAACTATTTCTATTCCTCTTACACATCGTTTCAATTGCTACTTTCTCTTATCAACGTTTACAAATGATCCAAGAAAAAAGACAAAGAAACGATGTTTCTTGGGTCAGCGTCATTATTGATGCCATCACGCAAATGGATGTAGGAATCTGATCGCAGCTTCTTGTAAGTGACAGGTATTTGCATGTATCTGTGTATTTGTATGTAAGTGTATAGGTGGCATTTCATGTGTGGAATAAAAGGTGAAAGTTGTTATAGAAAGAGGAAATGACATTGTGTTACAGGGGAAAATACTTATTTGACTCTTTTTCTTTCGTTTCTCTGTTAGGGTTTAGTTCCCGCCAATTAGAA
>NW_026386450.1:0-372 GCF_001194135.2 Octopus bimaculoides | reverse complement strand
CAGTTGCAAATTCGACGATGCTAGCAATTGTGCATGCATGACCGAGTGAATATCATGCATCATATATATATATATACACAAATCGACCCCAGGACTTATTCTTTGTAAGCTTAGTACTTATTCTATCGGTCTTTTTTGCCGAACGGCTAGCTTACGGGGACGTAGACACAACAAGATATATATATATTCCTGTTTGTCCCCACTACCGCCACCACCATCGCTTGACAACCGATGTTGGTCTGTTTAAGTCCCCGTAACCTAACCGTTCAGTAGAAAAGACCGATAGAATAAGTACTAGGATTACAAAGAATAAGTCCCGGTCTCGATTTGTTCGACTAAAGGCGGTGCTCCAGCATGGCCGCAGTCAAATCA
>NW_026386449.1:0-462 GCF_001194135.2 Octopus bimaculoides | reverse complement strand
ATAATAATAATAATAATAATAATAATAATAATAATAATAATCCTGATAATCCTTTCTAATATAGGCACAAGGCCTGAAATTCTGGGGGATCCTAGTGTTTCACTGATACTTAATCTATCGACCCCGAAAGGATGAAAGGCAAAGTTGACCCCGGTGGAATTTGAGCTCAAGACATGAAGACATACTGAATGTCTCTAAGCATTTTGCCCGGCGCGCTAACGATTCTGCCAGCTCGTTTAAATAATTCTTTCTACTAAAGGCACAAGGCCTGAAATTTTGGGAAAAGAGGGGACTCGTCAATTATATCGACCCCGGTGTTTCACTAGTATTTAATTTATCGACCCCCAAAAAGATGAAAGACAAAGTCGACCTCAATGGAATTTGAATTTAGAACGCCACGACGGACGAAATGTCGCTAAGCATTTCGTCCCACGTGCTAACGAATAATAATAATAATAATAA
>NW_026386448.1:0-499 GCF_001194135.2 Octopus bimaculoides | reverse complement strand
CTTGGATGTAATCATCCCTTTAAGAGGTTAATATATCCTCTAATTAACTTAGATAATACACACACACACACACACACACAAACAGATACATATACATGTGTATATACAAAGACAGGTGTGTATGTCAGTGGCATATGGTGCTTGTTGTACTGAGTGTGCTACCACACCCAATACCACAAAATTTCAAGCAGCGGTATAACAAAAGATTTCCATTACAATTTGTGATTAAATCAATGAGTAAGGTTAATGCTTATAATGAATTTGCCATTTTTGATGGGCGTGCAGTGCACACCTAGCACATCCAGAATATAATCACATACACATGCACACATATTTCTGCATATCTGAATATCACACAGACGTGGATAAAATTAGTATACACAAATACCAACACACACATCCATATCAGCTTACACACATACATATATACATAAATATACACATATATACATACATAAATAAATATACATATACAATACATACATGCATTCACACATAT
>NW_026386447.1:0-695 GCF_001194135.2 Octopus bimaculoides | reverse complement strand
ATATATATATATACACATACATATATATATATGCCTGTGTAGTCAGTAACTAGACAAATAAAATTCAGCACCACAAAACAATAATGTTGCGTTTTGGTCTTAAGGCGAATTGCCATAATGGAAAAATAATGGGAAAAAAGGAATAATGTTAATAATATTTTTTACGATTCGTTAAGATATATGTTTGTAAATTCTCCACACATTAGCAATAAGTGAATGCTTTACATTAGCTGAATATCTGTACGCATATCTATCTATCTATCTATCTATCTATCTATCTATCTATCTATCTATCTATCTATCTATCTATCTATCTATCTATCTATCTATCTATCTATCTATCTATCTATCTATCTATCTATCTATCTATCTATCTATCTATCTATGTCTCTGTTTGTCTGTCTGTCTGCTTGTCAGACATTCAGACTGAGTGCCTGCTTCCTGTCTTTCTATTTCTCTCTTAGTCGCAGTATGCACAACACACACACACACACACACACACACACACACACACACACACAGGCACGCACAGTCACACATGCACACTCAGACACAAACACGCACACACATTAATACGCACATATATGAATGCATATACAAATTTATCCGCCCTTAAATATTGATGTTGTATTAAAACCTTTTGGTATTAATACTGCTTCTACTGCTATTCATTATATATATATATATATATATAT
>NW_026386446.1:0-360 GCF_001194135.2 Octopus bimaculoides | reverse complement strand
TGAATCACGTCGGAGGGTCACCACTTTATAGGAAAGTGGGTTATACATCACAAGATGTACACCTGACTTTCCTATATTAAATTAGGAATTAACGGCAACGCTGAACTCCAGACTATCAACATAAACAATATTTATTCATGGTGGAAACTATACATCTTTAATCTTGTTTGTTGAGACGTTTTCGGTGTGTGAGAACATGTTTGCTGAGACATCGGTATGTTGATGTGAGCTGACTGGCGTGAGTTCGAAAGATGGAGAGAAGACAGCTAGACACGTCTATGCTCAATCGCTGGCCAGCAAGAAAGAGATCGATCAAAGCGAGAAAGCTTGGTTGTTGAATTCCACGCATGCGTGAGACTA
>NW_026386445.1:1573-2452 GCF_001194135.2 Octopus bimaculoides | reverse complement strand
GAAACAGCTCCTATCCCAGTCTGTCATCCCGGTTTTCAAACAGGGAAACACATCCCTCGCAGTCAACTATCACCCAATCTCACTCACCTCTCACATCATTAAAGTTTTTGAAAGAGTGGTAAGATCAAGGATAGCTGACTTCCTGGAGACCCACAAACTACTAAATGCAAATCAGCATGGCTTTCGCTGTGGCAGGGACTGTCTAACACAGCTCTTACACCACATTGAAGATATACTTAAAGTCTTGGGAACAGGTTCGAACTCTGATGTCATATATCTTGACTTTAGTAACGCGTTCGACAGGGTTGACGATATCTTACTTTCAAAGTTGGCAAATGTTGGAATCCGTGGAAAACTTCTACACTGGATTGCGTATTTCCTGGCGAATAGAAACACAAGAAGTTGTGGTCGATGGAGTCCATTCAAGCCCAGCAAAAGTCACCGGTGGTGTCCCTCAGGGAACTGTCTTCGGCCCGCTCCTCTTTATAATTTACATAAATGACCTTTCCAGCGTTGTAAATCACTGCAAAGTGAAAATATTTGCTGATGACACTAAGCTCCAGAAAATCATCAATGAAGAAGAAGACCAAACTTATCTCCAGTCTGATCTATATGCTGAGTCAATTGGCAGATAAAAATAAAATGCAACTGAACGAGGGAAAATTTGAGCTGATGCATTTTGGAAGAAAGTCTATACTAAAACAGCCATACACTCTTCCTTCAGGGGAACCGCTCACGGCATCTAATAATATCGGAGACCTGGGTGTAATTATTGATAACAGTGTCAGTAGGAGTGCCCACATCAGCAATAACGTCGATATAGCTCGTAGGATGAGCTCCTGGATCTTAAGAATCTTCCGGTCCAGAGAACAAGGTATC
>NW_026386445.1:0-804 GCF_001194135.2 Octopus bimaculoides | reverse complement strand
ATATATATATATATATAGTTTTAGGGAAAAGAACCAAAGTTCATGAACTCATCGGTGAAAATCCACTGTCACATATAGAAAAATTAATAATTAAAAGCACAATAAATGAGTACAATATAATACAAAGTAAATATCATAAGATAAAGATAATAAAATGACTACACGTGTTTCATAACTAATTTTCAAATAGAAAGGAAATTTAAATCAATTAAAATCAATTAAAATTATCGAAAATAAATTTTATTCAAAAATACAGCTAATCGTCAGGTCAAAACACAACAATAATAATAACAAATAAAAGTATATATCAACCAACGACAAGTACCAAATGAATTTATATAAACATTCCACAATCATCCCTACATCCATTATAATATATACAAACATGTATATTATATACAAAAACCAACTTAAATTATTATCGTTTTAAATACAATTTGAACGAAGTTTAAGGTTAAAATAATAATAAAGATAATATTAGCACATATTTAACCGGTGTAATTGTTAAAGCTAGACTATTTAAGACTAAAAACGTTTATTTAATTATCATTAAAAATCAATTGAATAATAGAAAAATACAAGAATACTTATTTCTACAAACGTAAAAATAAAAATAAAAACATGAATGAAAAAATCATGAATGAAAGAATTATGAATGAAAGATTAAACTTTATATAGCCTAAGTTTTAATTAAAAAAACCTTTAACGATATTATAAACAATAAAGACTAATTATTCATCAAATATTATTAATCAAAATAATCGAAAATATTTCAACCCTAATCAAATCGAAGTCTTATATTAT
>NW_026386444.1:0-560 GCF_001194135.2 Octopus bimaculoides | reverse complement strand
TGATGTTGGAAATGACTTTAAGGGTGGCCGTAAAAAATTATGTAATTGTAAAGACCCTTCTTTATGTCCTCTCGGAAGACTTTGTTTGTCCACAAACGTAGTGTATAAATGCGTAGTTAGAGACGAGGACAAACAAAATAAATTTTATATTGGAAGTTCAGGGAATTTTAAAGCCAGGTATAGGGCGCACATGAGTTCCTTTTCTAATGAGAAATATTATAATTCCACAACACTCGCCTCTTACCTGCATGACCTCAAGAGGAGGAATAAGAAGTACTATTTTGAATGGTCAATCTTATCTAGAACCCCCCAATTTAGGGCTAACATTAGCAAGTGCTTATTATGCATTAGGGAATCCCTTTCCATTCTTAGGTCTTTTGGGCCAAAAACCTTGAATAAGTTTATCGAGGTAATCCCTTTTTGCAATCATAAATTTTCCTCCACCTTCCTAAAACTATATAAAAATAGAAATAAGAACAAAAATAATAGTATTAGTAGTGGTAAATAATAGTAGTAATGGTAATGATAGAAATTAAAATAAAAAGACAAAAATATTGATA
>NW_026386443.1:0-421 GCF_001194135.2 Octopus bimaculoides | reverse complement strand
ATATATATATATATATATATATATATATATATGCATGTATCACATAAATGCATGTGAATTCATAATTACTATATAAGTGTGCGTGTGTGTGCATATATATGCATATATATGTGTATGTATGTGTGTGCATATATATATGTGTGTGAGTGTGTGTGTTTGTACATATGTGTGTGTATACAAATACACCCAACCACACAAATGTGAAGCACACACAAACGCACGCATTCACACACACACACACACACACACACACGCGTATATTATACATGCGTATACAGACACATACGCATGCTCACGCATATTTAGATTCATTTGTGTGTGTGCCTATACATATATACACACACATACATACGTACATACATACATACATAATGCATGTGAGTGTATACTTGTGTGTGTATGTGTGTGTGTGTGTGTATGT
>NW_026386442.1:0-511 GCF_001194135.2 Octopus bimaculoides | reverse complement strand
TTTGTTTGTTTGTTTGCTTGTTTGTTTGTTTGTTTGTTTCTTTCTTTCTCTCTCTCTCTTCCTATTTGTCTCTGTCTGTCTGTCTGTCTCCGTCTCTCTCTCTGTGCCTATCTGTCTCTCTCTGCCTATCTGTTTCTCTCTCTCTCTCTCTCTCTCTCTCTCTCTCTCTAATACACAGTTATAGTTGCTTTCTTTCTCATGCATAGATGCACACAAACACACACACACACACACATAATGTAGGTGTCATCATCATCATCATCATCATCATCATTGTTTTATTGTTCATTTTTTTCCATGCTCACATGGGACAGGCAGGAGTTATTGAGTTAAACCCTCTACCCTTCCTGTCACCACCTTTTTGACTGCCTCTACATCACCAGACATATTTACACAGATGATTGAAAATGGACACTGCTTGCATAACAGTGACAGTCCTTTACAACAAACAAATCATCTCAAGACAAGGTTACAGTAACACACACACACACACACACACACACACACACAC
>NW_026386441.1:0-245 GCF_001194135.2 Octopus bimaculoides | reverse complement strand
AGTATGTATGCATGCATGTATGTATGGCTGGCTAGCTGGATGGGTGGATGGATGGATGGAAAGATGGATGGATAAATGGATGAATGGATATATGTGTAGGTAGAATTGAATGTATATAATATATATATGCATATTTACGTTTATGGATATATATGTGAGCATGTGTGTGTATGGATACGTATATGTTATATGTACGTATGTATATGTATAGAAACACACACACACACACACACACACACACACAC
>NW_026386440.1:0-266 GCF_001194135.2 Octopus bimaculoides | reverse complement strand
TATATATATATATATACAACTTAAGAGCTAAGATGTCAATGAAAACGTTATTAAACATTATATCTTCTGCTCCTCCGTGAGGCCCATTGTACTTTTCCGATCTTAAATTATAATACAGATGCATATATATATATATATATATATATATATATATATATATATACATGTGTGTGTGTGTATGTAATATTACCATATAATATACATATGCAATATATGTGTATATATATATAGACACACACACACACACACACACACACATATATATA
>NW_026386439.1:0-387 GCF_001194135.2 Octopus bimaculoides | reverse complement strand
AATTACGCATGACATTATTACGATTATATCTATGATCATAATTTTTTTTTATTATTACTCCAAACCAACCTAAGCTTATTATTCCTAACATCCCTATCTACTCTAACCTCACCAGATTCAGTTTCAACATAATAAACCTTATCTTTAAAACCAGCCCTATTTAGAGCTTCATTATAAAAAGGAGTTTCATTATCGAAAACAACACGATTAGCTGATAACTTAGAAAGCCTAATCGAAATATTTCTAACTAAATTATCAATAATACTTCTAGGGTGGTCACTCCATCTGCTTATATATTTCAAATTAGTACACGGTTTATGGTACGGTCTATACGTACCGTTTTTTATATCAAGTGTCACATCTAAATAATTAGCTAGCGAAATATCA
>NW_026386438.1:212-316 GCF_001194135.2 Octopus bimaculoides | reverse complement strand
CATTCGTTCGTTCATTCGTTGGTACGTACGCACATTCGTCCGTACGTACGCATGTTCGTTTGTTCATTCGTTGCTTCATTCTTTCGTTAGTTCGTTCGTTCGTT
>NW_026386438.1:0-190 GCF_001194135.2 Octopus bimaculoides | reverse complement strand
TTCGTGCGTACGTACTTAGGTACGTACTTACGTACGATCATTCGTTCGTTCCTACGTACTTATCTACGTACGTACGGTTGTTTTTAGTTCGTACGTACGCCTGTACGTACGTACACACGTTGGTACGCAGGTACGTATGCACGTCGTACGTACGTACGTTCGTTTGGTCGTTCGTACGTACGTACCTTCG
>NW_026386437.1:0-307 GCF_001194135.2 Octopus bimaculoides | reverse complement strand
CATTCCCTCCAATAAATTATTCTATTTTATATTTATATATATATCTATATATATATATTTTTTTTATATTTCATTAATTTTATTTTTTGCATTGTTTGTTTTTACAGCTTTTTAAAATAGTAATTAGACATTTGAAGCATACATAATTTATTGACTATTAATATAGATATTTGAAACTTGCTTTCATAAGCAGTATAGCAGATCAGAATATTGTATTCGCTTCAATGTAAGAGAATGCTGAAGGAGAACTTTTATACTATATTGTTTATAATTTTTTTTAATATTTATTTCTCTCATTTTTTTTGTT
>NW_026386436.1:0-203 GCF_001194135.2 Octopus bimaculoides | reverse complement strand
CATATATGTACATATATACATATGTATACAGGTATATATACAGATGCATACATATATAAATATATACAAACATATATAAATATATGCATACATTTATAAATATACACATATACATACATATAATATATACATACAAATATACAAACACACACATATGTATGTGTGTGTGTGTGTTTGTATGCATATATATATATATATATATA
>NW_026386435.1:0-448 GCF_001194135.2 Octopus bimaculoides | reverse complement strand
ACACACACACACACACACTCACACACATATATATATATATATACATACATACAAGTTGACCTACCCGCCTAGAACAAAACAATGCGAGGAATCGCATCATGAACAGCGTTGTATAGTCTGGTCAATACACTGCCATCCTCTCTGTCTGTCTTTCTGACTGTCTGTCTGTCTGTCTCTCTGACATACACACACACGCACCTATACAGGTATGCTGATGCAAACAGAGCAAAAATAGAACTTAAAATAAGAAATATATGTATAGGCATTTCGAGCATCGACTGTACGTAGCAGTAATTTTTTTTTCCAGTAGTAACTTTATGAATCATAAGCTGCATCTCCGTGAATATGCTGTTAATACGCATTGAATTCTCTGTTTATCCATTATAGCTATGAAAGAAACACATGTAGGCATACATTATATATATATATATATATATATATATATATA
>NW_026386433.1:0-451 GCF_001194135.2 Octopus bimaculoides | reverse complement strand
ATGCATACACACAAACACACACACACACACGTGTGTTTCAATGTATGGGTTTCTTGCTACCCATTTAACTATTTCATCATCCATGTATTTGTCGCTCAGTCCCTCCATCTGCGCATAATAACATGACTACACTGATATTTGTCTTTCTGGTTTTTTCCCCGCTTTATATGTATTTGTCTCTAACTCCAACCATTTTTCTTTTATTTCTCAATGGCATTAATTCCTTCATTTGTCCCTCTCGTCTTTTCTTTTACATTATCTCTCCCTCTCTCTCCCTCTCTCTCTCTCTCTCTCTCTCTCTCTCTCTCTCTCTCTCTCTCTCTCTCTCTCTCTCTCTTTCATTCTCTCTTTCACTCACTTTCACTCTCCGTATAGGTTTGGCTATCAATCTATATATCTATACCTATAGAGACAGACAGATAGATAGATAGATAGATAGATAGATAGATAG
>NW_026386432.1:0-310 GCF_001194135.2 Octopus bimaculoides | reverse complement strand
CGGCCCAAGGCTATAGTAGAAGACACTTACCCAAGGTGCCATGCAGTGGGGCTGAACCCGGAACCATGCGGTTAGGAAGCAAGCTACTTACCACACAGCCATACCTGCGCCTATACATATATTTAAAATTAGATATAAAATTATACATATACATATATATATATACAACGAACAATAAATGATGATGATGAATGTGTGTGTGTGTGTGTGTGTGTGTATGTATATATATGTGTGTACATATGTATGCACATATGCACAGGAGTTATCTGTAGTAGTTATTTAGTGTTGTAACTGAAGAATTTGATTCCTA
>NW_026386431.1:0-575 GCF_001194135.2 Octopus bimaculoides | reverse complement strand
AGTTTTTTGGCCTAAGACACTACAAGGACCTTAAAAGAATTTTGCTCCTGAAAAATGGAGCTCATGGAGCAGAAAATTGTGGGAGTTAAGGCCCCTATTGGTGATGGGTGTATTAATGTCAACCAGAGAAGTTTAATTGTTGGGAATCTTTTTAACTTGTGTGTAATATGTATTGTTTGAATTTCTCTAAAATAGGAAATATATGTATGTTCACTGGATTTGTAAAAGAGAGCAAAGCTACAGGAAAGCAAAAGACGAATGATCACGATAATCAGTCAGCTACCGTAGCCTAGTCGTTACTACTCCCCAATGTAGGATTCCTCACCATACAGTTGACAGGTACAGCTTTAAGATGCATTATGGATCTATAGCAATTGGAAGGGCATGACTCAATAGAAACAACAATGTGTGACGTTTGGAGTAAAGGGAAATGAAAGTGTCGCCTCTGGAGTTTGCAAATGACCACTCTACCGATAGGTAACTGGGTAGAAAATATTTACAATCAATAAATGTCTTCGAACAACGAGTCACTCATCTGGGAAGGCCTTGAAATCAATGTTACCAACTGGGGACTA
>NW_026386430.1:0-1287 GCF_001194135.2 Octopus bimaculoides | reverse complement strand
CAAAGTGGAGGAGTCGGACTGGAGTCGCCGGAAGGCTCGGAGAATGGTGCTTGAAGTGGCAGGGTAGAGGGGTGGTAGGTGAGGGGAAAAGGGAGACGTGCAACGGCGGAACGGGTGCGAAGAGAGAGAGAGAGAGGAGAGTAGAGGCACATTCCATGGATCGTGCTCTAGCAAGGGTGGTGTGGATAGTAGTGAGGGGATATCTATGAAGGATGAAGTGGCGAGCCATGAATTGAGACTGAGTCTCAATCATGGTTGTCCCTGCAGAGTCTGTACAGACGGAGGAATTGGGAGTAGCGGTTGGAGAGCTTGATGTGTTTAGGGTAGGAGGAGAAGTTGAGGTATGAGTGTGAGTCGGTGTGTTTGTAGTGGATGGAGGTAGTGAAAGCGGAGTTGTGTATGTTGACCGAAATACCAAGAAAGGCGACGGAGTGTCAGAAATGGTGCAGGAGAATTTCGAGGGCAGGATGGAAGGACTGGACAAAAGAGAGGAAGGATTCTAGTTGTTCGCGGGAGAGCTTATATATATAAAACATAAATGTAACATATATAAAAGATATCGCAGAAATGAATTAATATGTAGAAAAATTGTTTCCATTATTTTTCGAAAAGCAAACAGTGTTCTATCAACTAATATTTGAAAAAATATCGTGAATATTTTGCTAACGTCGTTATTTCTTTGTAAAAAAAAAAATTGGGCCCCTTTTTCTTGCAATTTCTGCTTCTTATTCTTATAAGCGGAACTACCCTCTCCTCGTCCTCCTCCACTGGATAGTAGTTATCATTGATGGTGACGACGAGGACGACGATGATAACGACGATGACGATGGTGGTGATGTGGGAGCAACACGATACTTGTTCTATTATTGAATAGCAAATAGCATTTTATTCAAGGGAAGTAAATCAACGGTATTGCGTCTTCGGCTATGGGAGGTAACTCCTCAAATTTTCTGTTAAATTTTCTCTTTGCTTCTGTTTCTATCTAGAATTACACTCTCGCACATGTGTCTGTGTATGTGTGTCTGCATGCAAATCGAAATCGTGTGTAACAACTGAAAAACGCTTTAAATGTTATTAATTAAAAACTAAACTTTTCTCCCTGTACATTTACTCACTGCACCAAATTATATAATATTTCTCGACGACTGCAAGATATCTGTAACTTTCATCTACCAAAATACAGACATACCTCACCCTACGTCGTTAATTGGTTCAAGGAGACACGACTTAAGTCGAGTTAACTTGTCTCTAGGCTAGGCTAGGCCGAATTTACTTGTCTCTAGGCTA
>NW_026386428.1:0-412 GCF_001194135.2 Octopus bimaculoides | reverse complement strand
TAGGGATTCACACAGACAGACAGACAGACAGACAGACGGACAGACAGACATTCTCATTTTTATATATATAGATTTAAACATGTAAACTCAGCTCTTATTATTTACCATTCGCCTGAAAAGTATGTTCTTTCGATAGGGCATTCGAATTTTAAAAATTCTTAAAATATTCTTATATTTTTTTTAATTTAAAAAAACTCTTCTTAAATTAATTCTAACGAGAGAAACGTGGATGATTGTTATGGTTGGAAATAATTCGCCCATTTCAAACTTCATATTCTCGAAACGGCCGTCAGCCTTTGTACCTGCTGAAGATTCTTCTTAAAATCGTACCACCATTTCACCTATTTGGATTACCGTTCTACATTCACCATGTGCATCTTTTAATATCCTCATTGATTTCTAATACGGATAT
>NW_026386427.1:0-200 GCF_001194135.2 Octopus bimaculoides | reverse complement strand
ATATAGTTTTGATTGAAAGAACTATATCTTCTACAATATGTATCAAACACTCCGTTTTCGTTCGTTCGACATTGTATATATTATAGACATACATGTAATTATATTTGTATACGCACACACACACATACACACACGTGTGTGTACGTGTGTATATATATATATATATATTAAAAATGGGGAAGGCCGGTTTATGGGATTAC
>NW_026386426.1:0-467 GCF_001194135.2 Octopus bimaculoides | reverse complement strand
TTTTGCCCACTGTTCGAGTTTCACAATCTGAGATTTTTCAGGTGTCTATCTTAAATATTCAAACGGTTACATTCAGTTTTGAAACTATCATTTTCATTAGTCTGTTTGTTTTTATTAGCTAATCCGTTTTCTGATGTTGTCTGTACTGGTGTTGTTAACATGGTGATTACTACTTTCCCGCTGTTTGTACTGCTATCCTCTTGCCAACATTCCGCAGTGCCACTAATATGTCATTTTTAGATATTTACCCTGTCTGCAATCGAGACGAACTTGAATTTATTTTGATGTCTACACTGGAACACTATCTCGTTTCTCTCATTGATTAGACACAGATGTTGCGTAATGATGTTGTATTTTATCTGCAATGTGTAATGTTCGTCTCCAGTGTCATTTACATAAAAGACACCACTGTCTAATATTGCCCAGCTTATATCTATATATTCACTTTTAAGCTCTAAGCGATGTAC
>NW_026386425.1:2458-3152 GCF_001194135.2 Octopus bimaculoides | reverse complement strand
CACACACACACACACACACAGGTGATAGGCTTCTTTTAGTCTCCGTCTGCCAAACTCACTCACAGGGCTTTGGTCGGAATGAGGCTATAGTAAGAAGGCACTTGTCCAAGATGCCACGCAGTGGGACTGAACCTAAAACTATGTGATTAGGAAGAAAACCTCTTACCACACAGCCATTCCTGCACCTAAGTTCAGTATGTGTTATTTAGAAATAGCAGCTAAATGTTTTCTCGTCTATCGTGCTATCTATGAGAACAGCAACTAGTTTCCATCTACAACATTTGCTCACAAGGCATTGGGACTGAACCTAGAGCTGTGTGGTAACAAAACCACAGGCATGATGAGTTTGATTAGACTACAAGTATTTAAGTTTGTTTATCTGAATTAATTTATTATTTTTAATTTAGCGATTAAGATTATCATTGATTTTTGTAAATTGTTTTGTAGATGCACAAAAACCTTTTAAATCTTATGATAAAGGCTCAACTGAAGGGTCATGAGACATTGCTCCCAGAGGTAGAAAAGGAACTTCACTTAGAAAATATAACTGACTGGCGAACTAAAAGAGGTTTGTATGTAACTCACATGCAGTTTCTCATTCAGCAGTATCGAAAACTGACCAGCTTTGTTGTTGTACCTATCATAATAATTTTCAAATTGATTTCTTTACATACATACATACATACATACATAC